>NC_038242.2:8170887-8384528 GCF_000004515.6 Glycine max | reverse complement strand
AGTCCTTTTGGCTAACCATGGAGCACTTCAACAATGACGATCTCGAATACATCGTCCACTTCCAAGACGATTTTCCGACGGTAATCTCAATCACTTCTTTACTTCTAACGCCGTCGTTTCATTTAATCCATCAATTAATTAGAGCTTTTTGCAACAACAGACTGATACCACTTGTTCGGAAGCCAGAAACGGGAAAGATATTCAGGGAATCCCCTGGGAGAGGCTTAACTATAGCAGAGACAAATACCGTGAGACCAGACTCAAGCAATACAAAAATTACCAGAACTTCTCTCTCTCTCCTCACCACCTCCACAAGGTTACTCACTCTTTTGTTTGCAAATCAAATCAATGAATACCACTTCCTACCGTTTTTTCTAAACCTTTCTTTCTTTCTCTTTTTTTGTTCGCAGGAGTGTTTCCAAGTGCAGAAGGGGCAAACTTTCTATGACTTCTTCTTCAATACCAGGCTTGTCAAATCCACAATTGTCCACTTTCAGGTAAAGACTTCGTTCATCCTCGCTTGTTATGTTGTAGATTCCGGAACATTCGGGCGTATTGGGGTCATTCATTTGGGATGTTATGCCTTTTACTGTTACATGTCGGGTATTATTATAATTAAATAACTTAAAACCATAAGCATGCGTTCATTGATTTGACATATTATCGTCTTTATTTTACTTTTTCTAATTTTTATAATAATTTTTTATTCTGTTTTTTATGAACTATTTTCATCATCAGATAAATGGGTTATACCTGCAGGGAGTTCTTACTGTTGTTCGCAGCCATACTGGCTGTGAGTTATCTGACTGAAAAGTTTTGTTATGCATACTTTTGCTTTTCTAGTTTTGCGGGGCTATGTATTTTGTATTGTTCCTTTACACACGGATGGAATTGTAGGCTACCTCCATTATACGAGGATTAAATGATAATAAAGTCTCTCTGGCATTTTATATGTACAAATTCTCAACTAAAGTTCAAGTTTCTGATGTTTTCGAGATTAATATGTGAAAATCTTTTTCTTCCACGGGAACATAATATATTATGTCAATAACTATTTTAGACGACTCTGTTCTGGGTTAAATTTATGCAATGTCTAGATTTTGTATTTTATTTCTTTTAGAAAAGAAATGAATCCTCTTTATGAAAAATTCTTGATCAGGATGCTTCAGCAGTTTCCTTATAATTTGCTGAAGGCTTTTATGCCAGAATTTTATTCACCAAATCCTCATATTTTTGGGTAAATGTTTTGCAAGGATGCTTTTTTCTATCCGTTTTCACTTTGGTTGTTATTCAACTTTCTTTCTTAAAAAACAAAGGGAGTCAAATTTTCAAAAGAATTATCTCCAATAGACACCAGATATTCTTTTCTACAGACAAGACAGTTTCATGCCAATTTTATGGATATGGATGCATCAAGGCTATGGTATGACTTGACATTCATAAAATTTGGTGATTTCCTGTGAACAGATTTTGTTCCATCTGTATTATTGTGCTTACTTGCAACATAATGACGGTGCGCACACAGCACCTATCTACATCCACATGCAACACTTTGGATTAGACGAGCAGAGCTTTTTTATTGACTTTGTTCCATCTTTTCCCAGAAACTAAAATAATGATTCTGTGTAATATTATACCAATACTGTTTCAAAGTGGAACTAGCAGAGTCTTACACTATTAAAGTTAGCCTTCCCTAGATTAATTTTCTTTAAATAAGCAATCTGTTTTGGATTTTGAAGCCAAATATTTTAGTTCTGGGTTTTCTTGTTTAATTCCCGGAGAGGAAAGCTTACAATGTTGACAGATTGTCTTGTATTCTCTTTTTACTTTTGACAATGCAATTAGCTTTCTTATTTACTACTAGGACTATAATATTGGTAAGTTCTGTACTAATACAGTTGCAGAATATCCATTACAACTGCAACATTGCAATTACAATTGTTTACTAATTCTTAAGCTAAGGTGTGAATCTGTACCGTATTCTGCACCTTTAAGGCTTGAATAATCTTTAGCAATTCCATGTTTGTTCCACATTAAATGTTTCCTACTTTTCATGTATGATCAAATCCCTTACCCTTATACAAGCATGCATTCTTCTTTGTTATTTGTGTCAGTAGTGGCTGTAACATTATTTTTTTTTCCTGTAATTTAATTTATTGCTTAACCTGTTTTTGCATTTGGGCCCTCTATGTCAGCTTCTAAAGCAGGTGGAATATGAGCAGCTTGGCAGGACCTTATATTATGGTATGATAGGAAAATATCTGACCAGAGGGATCTACAATATCCGTTACTAGTTAGTGTTGATCTTGTCCATGTCAAGAGAGGCCTTGCCTCTTCATGCTTCATGCCTAGCTGTATATTTCTAGGATCTTCTTGTCTATAGAATATTTATCATTAATCACTTTACTTTATGTAAAGTCTTTCTCCTACTTTGATAGTCTATTGTCTGACTACTGATGTAGAAGTTACATTTAGCATTTATATGAAGATAACACATACTTCATGGAACTGTGATTGTTTGATAAATTCTATAGTATTTTAGAGAAATTGCAATTCCACATCATCATCATAAAGCGCTTACTTTTATTTGTTAAGAACATGTATGATCAAGTTTTCTTCAGAAGTTTTGTATTTTTCCGGCCTTCCTATTGGAGATCATGAACCGTGCATGCACCAGTGATTGTTGATTTCAATGAAATTGCACGATTCATTGTGTAACAATCATTGTGGTGTTTACACATGATTTTAACCATAGCCCTTTTTAGTTCTCTACCTTTGTCTTGTTCTCCCCTCCAGAAATCAAAGTTATCATATGTAGTTTGGCCACTGGCATGCATTATGCCCATCTTTTAACGCCCCATTAGTTGACTTCTACCTCTTGCAAGAAAGGAAATGACAAAGATAGAAGGCTTTTTCTACTATCTATAAGTCTGTGCTTTAAGTCCAATGTCATCTGCCACAAATACAATTCCTGTCATTTAAGTTCAGAAAATAGCACTACAGTTACTTCTGATTGCATCATTTGTGTAACTCATTGTAGAATATAGAGTGCTGAAATTTTAGGGATTATTATGGAAATAGTAAAAGAGAATTTCTTGCACTTAAAACTGACATTGTACTATTTACACTAATCTAGGTCATGTACAAATGTAGACATACAAAGACTCAATAACAATAACAGTATACTAAAACAATAATGCCACAATACTCTGACATGGTACACTGTATACCCTACTACTCTTAGTTCTAACAATTACATTAATTGTTATTTGATAGAAATATTTCTAATTAAAGGGCCATGTTCAATTCTGGACCTTGGTGCTTAGACTGATATTGGTGGCTTGTTTACCACATCATATCTTTCTCTTTCGTTTTCCCTGTTGGTTGTTGGTATTAATGTCATCAATTCTTGTCTGTGCAGCTGAGGAATTTGTTGTGGGCAACTTCAAAGCATGATGTATACCTTATGCAAAATTATTCAGTGATGCACTGGTCCGCATTACTACAAAGAAGTAAAGAAGTGCTTAACGTAGCCAAACCAATTATTCCAACCCTTGTACGTAGCCATTTAGTTAATCAGATGTGTTTCTTTTGTACTCAATGCATTAGATATGAGTGTTCTTCTGTTCTTATGTAGACGCATCCTGGATTCTTAGCTCAGCCTGTCTCCAGAGTGCAAATAAGCACCATGACTGTTAAGGAAAATCTGATGGTGGCAGGTGGTTTCCAGGGTGAGCTTATATGCAAGGTAGGATTGATCATTATTTCATATTTTCATTCAATATAATAATTAACTATATGAAATCCCCCTCTTTAATGCGTCTGAATTATTTGTGGCCAGAATTTGAAGCAACCTGGAGTTCTATTCTGTGGTAAAATAACTACAGATGGTAATGCCATAACCAATGCCGTGGATGTTTACCGCAATCCAGCGTAAGCAGCTAAACACAGAACTTTATCTTTGAAATTTTTGTTTTTGGTTTAGTTAGTAACTGAACCTTCACTTTGCAGTGGGTCGTTGAGGGTAATCACAGCAAATAATGATTCCCAACTTCGGGTTTTTGATGCAGAGAATTTTGCTTCTCTTGGTTGTTTCAAGTATGATTGGTCTGTTAATGTGAGTGTCATCAACTGATAAATGTTCCTGTTACTATAGTCTTCAACTCTTCATCTCTTGCAACACTTTTTGGAAAATAGCAGTTATATTATGTTTACATATTGGCCTTTGCAGAACACTTCTATTAGTCCGGATGGAAGGTTGTTAGCTGTTCTTGGGGACAGTACTGAGTGCTTGATGGCTGATGCTAACTCTGGAAAGGTATCTTCAATTTGCAATTGTTTGTAAGGTTTTATCTTCCTTAATGTTTAATATGATTTCTGATTTTATATATCTTATGGTATCACCCAGATTACTGGGAGCCTAAAGGGGCACTTGGACTACTCTTTTTCATCAGCTTGGCACCCAAATGGACAAATATTGGCCACTGGGAATCAGGACAAAACATGCAGGTTGTGGGACATAAGAAATCTTTCACAATCTATGGCTGTGTTAAAGGGAAGAATGGGTGCAATAAGAGCACTAAGATTCACTTCGGACGGACGATTTTTGGCCATGGCTGAACCTGCAGACTTCGTCCATATTTTTGACTCACATTCAGGTTATGAACAAGGTCAAGAGATTGACCTATTTGGTGAGATTGCTGGCATATCCTTTAGCCCAGACACAGAAGCTCTATTTGTGGGTATTGCTGACCGAACCTATGGTAGCTTGTTAGAGTTCAACAGAAAACGTCACTATAATTACCTAGACTCGTTTTGATGGAGTGGAGTGCCTCAAGATGTACAGCAATCTACTCCATGTGCATATCCACCAGAGGATTTCTAAAATAGGTTTAAAATATATATGGTGAAGTGTTTTTCTAGGGTTATTTTTCTGTTGAATTTAGTGGAGAAGCAAGTTGTAAATTTTGGCTCTAGGAAGCTATTTTTGTTTCTTTAATTTCAATTTTATTAGCGATAGAATAGCTGATTAGTCTTGCCTTTGTAAGAATTTCCTTGCATGCTATTGTGTATTAAAAACAATAGCAATATATTGCTTTAAACTTATTTTTCCCATACGATCTTCCTGTTCTTTGAATGTCTCGCGTTATAATGTTCTCAGTTGAGAATTTAATGTGTATTAGAATAATGACAAGGGATGGACTATTGACTCTTTTTTTTTTAATATTATTAATTATTTCTACTTTTCATTTTCTAACTTTACTTCTATTTACATATTGTCTTTTTATGACAAAAGAAGGGTGTTGCCGGGTTGTGTCTATGGAAGGGGGACTAATTAATCTGAAAGCTACAAATTTAAAAGGCTTCTTTATTTTAATCATAAATTAAAGAGAGTTTTGTGTTCTCGTTAATTTAATTACAATAAAAAAATAAAATTATGAGAACCATCTGATGAAAGTCATAATTATTTATGAAGTACAATAAATATCGAGATTTACAGTAAAAGAGAAAAGATTGTCAATATATACAATATTTTATATACATAAATTAAACTCAAAAATTATTTTAATATCATCTTAAAGTATTATTATGAATGTCTGACATATTCGACGTTTTCGATGAGTGTTTATTTTTTATTTTTGTTTTCTCTAAAATAAATTTAATTTAAAATTTAAAAAAAAATAAAAATAAAAAATCACTCAAATCAAAAGTTCCCCTAATAATCCCAAGTAAGCTTGTGTGTCATCACTCGTGAGCCTCACGGCAGTCGCACACTTGCATGCATGTCCCAAACCATCAAGCCAACTTGTCGGCGTGCGTCCATTGCCCCTGCGTGCGACCTATTCGTTTTTTTATTTTTTCTCCCGGGTGACCTAGATTTCTTCTTGTCATATTTTATTTAAGTAATCAGAGATTAATTAAAACCATTTTGACCAAAAACAGAGAAAATTAAACACATTGATTTGAATAGTACTACATTCGAAACTAGCGTGTAATACAAGGCATGCATGCGGCAGTGCCGTCGACACGGGCAACATTATGCTCATTTTAAATATCTATAATCTATGCTACACATACACATACTATGCCTGGACTGTTCTAAAGCTAATAAAGACGACGAGTTTCGTTTAGTGTCCAAATATTGAAGAATCAATGAATCATTATTTTACTACCGACCAAACACAACACAAATGAAGATTTGACGTTCATTCGATCGATAATGAGGTCCCACTCCCATCCACATAACACATACAAAACAAAATTAAGTCATGCAAGAAACCCCCCTTACCCCTGGATTTAATATTTACTTTTTCGCTTTTACTTTTATGCTTTTTATGTCGTCCCATATTCAATTCTATGATGTTATACCAAAATTTTTGGTTTACTGCAAACTGTACATTATTAAATTAAATTGGTCAAAGGGAAAATGTGGTAAGTGTGATCGTGTACACACTCAGGAGATAGACAGAGTGAGGAAAATGCCATGGAATACGAAAAATCGTGGTTTACTGCAATCTGTATGCAACATACGCGTATCCTGAAAGTGTCCCACTAAAGCTTTGCCTGCGTTTGCGTAACAAGTTCCCAATTTCATACGCGGGCTACCACTCTATTTTTTTAAAAAAATTGGCACCAAAGTCTACATCATCATTATTAAATACAACATGCTTATTTTTCTTGAGACTATGTGTTAGAATTTGATCATCTCCGTTTAAGTTGGGTGTGATGGTTAATTAAAGATGTGAATCTGTTCAACGGTCATAGCAGATAGCAAGTTATGTAAAAACAGTGACAGGTTGTTCAGTTGAGCCACTTCTGAAACCGACTCAACATGTAGGTGGTCATTTTCTAGAGATGGATACGCGAGAAGGTGGCAAAACCTTCAACGTTGGAATTTATAGTAATCTTGCAATGCCATTGGGAAGCTCCGAGTGACAACAATTAAATGGAAACGAGTCGTTAGTTTACTTGTATACCATCTTGATTAATTTATCGATGTGAAGACTTTACAATCTAATTGCACTTGCTACGATGATTTGATCCACCATTCGTGGTCTCTTATGTTTTTCAACAATTAATATAGTTTATATATTTTTAGAATTAAATAAATTTAGTGTTTTTTGCTAACTTATAATTAAAACTTTCGTATTCTCATTTTTTATCTAAATATTTGAAGGGTTTATGATAAATTTTACACATGAGATCATATTTAAAATATAATAGAAATATAGTAAAAAAATGAAGGATTTATAAGAGCAAAATTAGGATTTTAAAAATAAAAAAGTTAGATTTTTTTAGATAAAATCTAATATTGTAGCTAGTGCGCTTTGAGTGGGAGATTTAAAATAGTTTAATTAGTTCAATTTACAAAAAATTAAGTAAAAAATGACATTTTGATGTATTAAAGTAAAAGAGAATCAATGGAAGGATTGAATTTTCTCAATGACGAGTTGAGAACGAAAACTTCTTTCTATTGTTTTAATTTTCTTATAAAAAAAACACACAAAATAGGTTTTTGTTGTATTAATTTTTTTTAAAAAAAATTACCAATACGTTGGATTAAATATTTTACAAAAAATTAATAAAACAAAAGCTTATTTTTGTTATTTTTTAAAAGAAAACTGACACAACAAACACAGGTTTTTTATTGTGTTGAGTTCACAACGGAAACGAATTTCTATCAAAAGTATTTTTGTAAAAAAAATGGAAAATAGTTGTGGTGTGAATTTAGAGATAAGGGTACGGAATTAACGAGGGCCATAAGACATTGAGTTCTTCGTCCCCCTACACCCCAATTGAGGCAATTGCTTTCTGCACTCACCGAATTGCTTCCGGGAGTAATATAGAAAGTGTCGAAGCAATTTCGGAAGTGCAGAAAAAAAATACCCCTCAATTGATTGTTAGGCCCATTAGCAATAGGTCTTGGCTCTTTAGGTGCAGAGTTTCCAAAATGGGCTCATGGACCTGAGATTTAAGAAGTCGCTCTTGCTAAATACATCTCCCTGTGTGCTAAGGAAGCCCTCTTTTTTTCTCATTAAAATTATTATTAGTCATCATATCCTTTTTATCTAATTTCTACACACCCCACAATTGTATTATTCTTTAAACTCTTTTCACACCCTATTTTTATGTTATATTTAATAAATTATAATGTATGATTAATTCCATTAAATTATTTTTCACATTAATTTAAACTATAAGATTTAAAATGGCATTTCAATTTCTCCCCCATTCCCAATTTCACACCACCCACTCCAACCTACGTTTACTATTAAATTTCAAATTTAATTTTGAATTTTGAATTTCTTCAATTCCCAATTATTTTTTTCCCAGTTCAACGTGACACCTCCCACTCCCCTTTTACTGCTAAACATCATCTTCTTCAGTCGAGTCACGAGACTCACAACAGAAGCTTCATCTTCTCTCAGTTTCATTTTTCCTTCTCAAGCAGTAATCTTTTTGTTATCTTTCTCTCCTAATCGCACATATCAACTTCTAATAGATGACCACATCCCACAATCAATGAAGATCGAATCAAGCCAAGCATCACTAATTAACCGAGTGAAGATAGGAACAAACTGGTGTTCTGGATCTGGGTAAAAGAATAATAAATAGCACTTCTAATTCTAAACGAAACTAATATTATTGGAACGAGGAATGAAACCCTAATAAGCAGATGCATTGGTTTAGTACCCTCGTTAGTAAATTAGGCCGGTACAATTTTGTACTGTTAATGATCATAAACTTCATTTCATTAGCTAATCTTCATACATGCACTCTATTATTAGCCGTGCTTATCGACGGCATATCTTCTCAATATGAATTACACAAATAAGAAGAGAATGGATCAATTGATTTTGATCCTTCCTCGTTTATGAATGGTGGAGCATTGTGCTATATATTACTTTTGCCTAGGCTACTTAATCCGTGACTGCTTTATAGTTCAACTTCCCGATATGGAAATCGATAGCATGTTCCTTCCACTTGGTGTCATCCAGATAAACCTCATAAAAGTTTGCTTCCCCTCTTGATCTTACGGTTAATGCAGCACTACTCCTGGTGCCATATAGACCCTGTATTATATTGACGGAGTCAAAGGTTATGCATTCCATGATTATGATCGATCGAAATAATTCTTAACTTACCAGTGGTGTTTCTACTTCAACAAAAATGGAGCTCAGATTGAATTCCCAATCAGGTGAGCAAATACGAGGTAGTGAGCTTTTGTCAGCTTTAACTTTGTCCTTCATTAGCTTTTGAATCACCTCCTTCACAGGTATCTCACCTTCCCCATATTTGGCTACATGTTCTTTGAAACTGAATTCTAGGCGCAGAGCCTGCAAAAGGGGTCAAACTAAAAGTAGGATTGCTTTGATAGAGAAAATTTCAAAACATAACATACACAAGAATTAATTAATATTTCTGGTTGCCTTCGCAGGACGTGTAAAGCTGATATAATAGCATTGATATTTTGCCATCACAAACTGTAATTATAGTGTCACGATTAAAATTTTAAACTGGCTGGTTAACAAATCTACCAAGGTATTGTTTTCCTGTCCAGATGTATTACAAATAAAACATGAAAAAAAAAAAAAAACTATTCTCTTAGAAAATGACAATTTTTTTCCTCCCTACAACTCTCTCCGGTCTCCTCTCGTTTAGTTTCTCTGTGGTTTGAAGTAAAGGTTTAATTTAAATGAAAAATATTAATATGCTCTTTTAAACACATTATTATTATTGAATCACATTTTTTTTTATAAATCTCGTAATCTGTATCCTGATTTCGTAGCTTATATCCAGAATTTATGTTTGGATTATTAAATAACATAGAATTTAAACAAGAATATAGTACTGTGTATTAGAGGGAATGAAGGAATAAGTTAGACAGTGTATTTTTAATATAAGAAGACGTAATGTAATAACCATATTAACTAACCTTATGCCACGGCGAATCTAACTTATCATTTGAAAGTACATGCAGGCCTGGTGGAACCTCTTTAATGGTAATAGGTTGTCCCTTGGGCCTGTTGGAGATGTACACCATTGATTTCGACACAATATCAGCCACAACTATGTTGAACCCGTTGTAATAATGAGCCTCTAATTTTAGGCTTTCCGCAAATTCTTTCGGTTTCTTGCTGCTCTGCCATTGTTCATCAACATGAATACAAGAAGCAAAAACGAATTAGTGAGGAAATATGAACAATCACTTTGGAAGTTAATTTGACCAATTTATACTTATGCATAATATGGAAATTGGAAAAGAATTCGGGTGTCTTAAGATGTAAAACAAAATGTTCCTTCCCTGATAGTAGTAATCATCATTCTTATTCTTTGTGCTTGAAAAGGAAAAGCTGATGCTATAGTTCTGTTAAAAGTGCAAATTGATAGGGTTTTTTTTTTAAATCCCTGATATCATACAATTATTTTTAAACAGGAAACATGCGTGGTTAATTTAAGTGAGTTAAAAATTTGGATTGAGGTGAGTAGCTTACTCAATAGACAAATACAATAACTAATAACACACATCATCACTTCAAGTATAAAACAATAACACGTGAGACAGATTTATAACATTGGTTGGCTTAAACTTAGTGTAATTTAGGTATACACAAAATCATGACTGTTGGAGTTTAGGATAGTGATGCTTTGATGTACGAAACGTGTCTGAGAGAATTAGATCCTCACTTATTTTGTCTCTTTCTCTCCTATTAAACATGCATATCTCATTTCTTTTAATTTCTCTGCTGTTAGCCAGACAGTGAAGTTACAAAAATCCTGAGTCCAAGAAACGTTATTTGTATAACAATTCATGCAACAAATTAATGAAATTATACAAGTACTATGAAGAAAGAGAGTGAAATTTTACGAGATGTAACAATGATGCTGTGAAAAAAGATAAACTCATGAAGTGTTAGTATTATATAAAATGTTGTATGAGTTATTGTATGAATAACACAATTCGTACTAAATATACCTTGAGAAATAGTACGGGTAGGTCTCCACGACTTTTGGCCTCAGGGAGGGTATGAAGCTCCAAAACATTGGTGAGAAAAGCCACCCTTCCTTGTGTGGAACAAGCCAACCATGTTCCCATTGCTATTTCGTCCCTTCCTGCCAAAATATCACAATCTTCCCACCAAGACACTGGCTTCGTAGGCCTTCATCCAAATAATGATTATGTAAAAAATAATTATTATGTAAGTGCATGCATATATTGCACAAGTCAACAAGTACCAAAAATTTGTTAAACAAAAAAAACACAGGAAGAAGAAATTAAAGCTTGCCTATTGTGATATTCATCTCTGTTATTCAAAAGAAGAAAAGGGTACAGTGGGTGGCATTGCCAAAGAAACAAAGCTATACACATTGTTCAGAATCGTTGAGTTGAATGCAGCACTGACCAAACAGGCAATGTATCTTACTCTCTAAGCTTCCAGCAATATAGCAACAACGTATATTGGTAGTTTTGTAAGTGACGGAATGAATGGCTTTATAGGCTAACAAGCTAAGTTGGCTATTTTCATTTATCCATTTTTTTCATTAAAGCAAGTAGCTAATTTTTAACACAGCACCGTTACACAACTAATGCTAGCATTAATTATGATCGAGGTGGAGGCATAAAAAAGAATTGTCTATTGTAAACAACCGATTAGTTAGGTTACATCTTATAATTCTTCAATTAAAATCGTAATCTTTATTTGCTAGCTGCTGCTTTATGTCCTGTCCCCAAGCTGTGAACTCTACAAGCTAGGATGTTAGGTTCAAAAGAAAATGTAGTGGCTCAAAAGGGGATCATTAACTGTGTAAAAATTAAATCATTCAAAATTAATTCCCGAAAACTTGCAAGTTTTTTCAACCTTATCTTGTGAAATGAGTCGTTCCAGTTACACGCTCTCTAACGTTGAAGCATAGAAAATGACACCGTAACTGTACATGCTACTATGCTGGTATGTTAGTAGCATTGATACAATTCAAACTGAATAAGTTTGGGAAAAAATTGGTGGACCCTCCTTGATCATAGACAATGAGATAAGAAAAGAAAAAATAAGTGATGTGACACGATAAAAAGAGAAAAAAATGGTGTTAGTACTTAGTACTATTAGAGTGTCCAAATTAAAATTTGGGGTTCTTAGTTTTGGTCTATCTTCATTCAAAATCGAAGTTCTTTGCTTTGTTAGGTGGTTTGAGACCTTCAGTACTCTGATGGGGTAATAGGATAGTTTCTTTTCTGTGTCCAAGGAAAGCATAAGAATGGAGCGAATTAAAAGCCATAAAACCTGCATTAATTATAAGATTTTATTGAATTGGTGGTGATGATGCACATACGTGACCCAGTGAAAGGTTCGTAATTCGTTGTTTTAATTTAGCCGCTGAGAGGAGCATGTTGAATTTAATACAACTATAATTAGGACAGCTTTTCATTCCTACTTCCGATATGATGTTTCGAATAGTTCTGTAATATAAGCCACCAATTCGGAAGAAGAACCAAATCAAATGGTCACATGCAAGTTTTTTTTTGTTTTTTTTTTATAATAATGTTGATGAGGTTCAAATCACTTCATATATAAATTACTCAAACTCTTTTATTACGTGGACTCAATTATTATCATTTTTTTAACCCAAGATATCCCTAGACCAAAAATATCAAATATTGATCCTTTTGAGATACTGAAGTTCATTTAAAAATTTGTCAACTATATCTTACCGTGCTAATAGACCTTATTAAACTTCAATCAAAGTGGATCTTACTCTTAAACAGAGAAATCTTAATCAACCTAAACGAAATGATTTGATGAGGCTTATTTCTTCAAATTTAAACTTTAAATAAAAGCATTATTTTCATTATTACAGTCTCCTACATTAATTTGGACAGCTCTTAGGCTAATAGATGCCTAACAAAATGAGTTCAGCTCCTTTAAAATATAATAATGCAGTATTTAGTAAAGTAATAAAATTATTGATCTATATAACATTTAGATTATAGGCCTTTATCACACTTAATTCATTCCTTATATACACTCACATTGTTTCCAACTTTCCATTTCATTTACGGTGAAAATTATTTATAACATATTTATAGATGTTTAAATTTTAGTAAACAATTTTTTTATAATTCACTCGATAATGATATTAAATGATTATTTTCATAAAATAAATATGCACAAAATTATTATCATTAAAAAATGTTGTTTATTATATATGTTGTTAAGTATTTTTATTTCTTTTATTTGTAAATAATATTACTTTCAAAAATAAAAAAATTATCATCAAAGTATCTAATTATCAACAAGATATAACATGGTTGGTAGTATCTTGTCCCATAAGTATGTGGTTAGAGATTCTTTCACTGATAGGTAATTATGAAAAAAAAATATTTGTTGAAAGAAAACAATCCCTTAAATCAATTTCAATACATTAAAAGATTAATCATTAATTTAGCCAAGAGATATCTGGGTTAAAAAAAAAATAATTCAACCCATTTTTTGTTGGACAAAAAATTTGATAGCTTAAAATTTATTATTAAATGATGAGTGGGATCTATCCAACTTAATAATTTTCAACAATTTTCAAACAACATAAAGAGATTATTGGAGAAGGTAGTATGAAAAGAAGGTGCTGATAATATTTCTTAATTTATTAAATAAATTTCTTAATTATTACAAAAATTAGTTAATTTTACTTTTGTTTGAGTCTTGAGGGAGTACCATCTAATTATACTAATAATATTAAAAAACTATTTTTTACATTATCGTAAAACTTCATTGATGAAAATTCAAAACCAGGTACTATTAATTAATTAATTTACTTTTATTAGTTTTCTGAAATTTTTAAAAAATAATTATTTATTCAATTATCCAAATGTAATCTTTGTGATACATTCTTTAAGTATGTGTTTAGTGTAAATTCTTTTTTTTTTTAGAAAAGCAATCATTTCTAACTTACTCAAAAAAATTGATTAAAAAAATTACTCAAAAAAACATTATTGATGAAAAAAATAATTATTGATTAAATCATATTTTAATTTCTATATTAGATATATTTTTTCATATTGTTTTTGCATACATAGAAGAATGGAGAAGGAAGTGGCATGGTTAGGAAGTTTACAAGCTAATATTTTGATATATAGATATGAAT
Organism: Glycine max; assembly: GCF_000004515.6. NCBI lineage: Eukaryota > Viridiplantae > Streptophyta > Magnoliopsida > Fabales > Fabaceae > Glycine > Glycine max. The sequence continues at coordinate 8,370,389 of NC_038242.2, read as the reverse complement.
TAATATGAGTAAATCAGAAGAAATGTAATCACGGATTAAATAACAGGCGATGCCAATGTACTTGAACTTATCATAGAAGGTAGGAATTGAGGCTAACTTAATAGAAGAATTGTTAACACAAAACAGCATAGCTATTTGAGGTAAAATTTCAAAATTATTGACGACTTGCTTCCACCAAAAGTGTTCAAGAGTGGTTGTTGCAATGGTTCAATATTCAACGTGTTACATGTGCTTACGGGTAAAATTACCGGCATTATTGAGCCTCTAATAAGCAGTTACCATAGTAGACATCTGCATAATTAAGCAGAAATAGTGAAAGAAGATTGAACTAGAAATAGAAGTAATTGCGTAGGAGATTATTTCAAATTATGTAGTTGGTGTTGAACTTCTTGTAAGTAAAACATTTGAGTAACCATGTATTGGCTGAGCTTAATTATGAGTTGAATACTATCAGCTCTCAAAATACTGAGATGTATGATGTGACGAATGATCCTCTTACAAGCAGAGAGGTTAGATAAAGGATCTCCTCCTTCTGAGACATGGAGCTTAATTCCAAGATCCATTGGTAAACTATAAGGCTAGGTCATGAAACCTTTCAAGCAATGAAAATAGAGTTCTTTTTTTCACTTGCTAACAAATTTTTTTTTTAAAAAAAATCTCTCCTTGCGAGGTTTGTTTTTAAAAGAATCTACAACAAATCTCTACTCCTACTATAATCATGGTCGATTCAATATTTTAATTATTTGGTTTAGAAAATTATGGCGGATGGTTTATTAATAATCCAGTAATAATTATTAATCCAATCAATTAAACTTGATCTTTATAAGTGAGTGTTTTGCTTAAATTTATAATGAATGGATTGAATGACTAGTGAATAAAAAGATGTAATATCACTCACTCTATGTTTGAATTGATAGAAAGAGATGAAAAAGAATAGAACGAATTACAATAGAACAAAGATAAATACAACATAATGAAATAAAAACATCAACTTCATTGTTTGAATGTGTAATGATAAAATGAAATGATTTTCTTTTAATCTCATTCCTCCTAAATTAGAAAGACAAATATAGAATAAAATAAAATAAGATTCATTAGTTTGTACTATATTTCAACTTTACTTTATCAACTCAGACAATAAAACATAATATTATTGTATTTCATTCCCCTTGATTTTATTATTTTCCACCTATTCATACATAACCCTGCTCCAAATGACACACTTGACAACTAAACAAAATATTCGCATTTATCACTTCAAACATGGAAAAATAGCAGGGAAAAGAACTCGGGCTATTCAGGCCCGTTCCTTCCTCCTAGTCCAACCCCCCTCCCTTTGCAGTTTAATGATGTGATTGTTGAGCCCAGCCCAATGCATTTACATATGTTATTAGAAATCCAAAATACTAGTATTTAGTTTAAACTTCTTGGGGACGTTAGGGGCTTTGGTCCAGAAAAAATATACATATCAGGATTTAATTGTCGTGAAGGGTTGGGTCACGCCTTAGAGTCCACATTGATGGTGTTTCAACAGTACTGAATTCTACAAACAACGTGTTTCAAGCCCACAAGTTTTACGAACCTAATATATTATCACCTCCAAACTTAAATATTCAATAAGATATAGTGATATACCAAAATTAATTTGTCTTTTTTTTAAACAAAAATTAATTTGTATTGGTTGGTTGTTTATCCGAAACAACCAAATATTCTTAAAAGTTTGGATGTGTTTTGAAAAAGACATTGATATTTAAGCATTGTTCACTTATCCCTCTGTATATATAAATACCTAAAACTATCTAAATAATTCATTTGTTTTTTCAGATCTCCATTCTCTTCTTTCTATCCTTCTTTACATTTCCTTTCATTCGAATACTCTTATTTCATAAAGTAAGTAAACTTCATTAAACATTTAATTTGACTCATTTATATAATTTAATTTTATCAAATATCTTGGCATCTTTTTAAGTTCATTAATTTAAGTTTTAAAAGACACATGGGGAAAAAATCTAGCCTATGAAGAACACATGTATCTCTTTTTTTTTCTGAATGGAAACACATGTATCCTCTTGATCATTCTTATATGATTGTATAATCTAAATTTGTACTTTTCGTTTATCACAATAATTATGAATTATTAGTTAATATGATCACTGTTATTATATTTAAGTATTGCTATACAAAGTGGACAAGTAGCAGTGAGTATGAGATAATCTAATTGTGTTAATCATGAGTTAGAGGGTTATGCTATTCAATTAAACCAATGAACCAATAAATAATATAGTACAGTTTTTTTTGTAATAATAAATAATTTTACAGTTTAAAAATTCAGTTTGTCTGACGAGCAATAATATTGGAATTTGGTTTGCATACAAGTTAAATTTTGAAGTTGGTCATCAACAATCAAAATGTTGTTGCAACTTTGGAAGTAAGATAAAAGGTAAAGTTTCATTTTTTTTTTTTAATTTCAAACAATTAAAATAAGGTTTTCTCACGTCTTTTGATTGTGAAACTAATCTTTCACGTGATACTCAAATTGCCTTTAATAATTCAGAAGCTCCTCAATAGCTAATTCTGGATTAACTAATTAACCACTTATCCCATATGCCACAGCCACTCATTATGGGCACAGTTTCGTAAGGGGAGTCTTTGATGTGAAGTACCCGATTGGCACAAATAAATTAGACCAAAAAGGCTTGCGTTTCTCTGTGAAACAGCGAAATGAAAGGCAAAGAAAAAAGTTGTGGTGAAAAGAGGTGAATGGCACAAAAGAGAGATCACTTTAGGCGCATGCAACTTGCTCTCTCTCGAGAAACATTCCAACCATGGCCCTCAATTCATTATGTATTATTAAAATATCCATTAGCCTTCAATGTTGGTTCTCCTTATTATGCCCACACTCACAATGGGCTTAGTGACCTATGTGTGAATCCATAATTCCAACAAGTTAAATAAATAAATAAATATTAAAAACCATTTAATAAGAGCTCCTCTTCCTAAGGCTTTTGAGAGCTTACTAGAGGGAATATAAAAGAATGGTGGAAGGTATTGGACATGATATGATTATCCTTAGGCATGTGCGGTGCCGTGAAAAAGTTGAAATTGGAGTAACTTGCGCCCCCACCAAATCCTATCGAAATATCTCTGGCTGCGACTTGAAAACGACGGTTACATTGGATTGGTTACTCCATTTGCAGAAATGCCCTATGCTTCTCAACAATGCATGCCACTCTAATCAATTGAGACCCCATTACTCTATCTTACCACCTTTCCAGCTCAAATTGTTGAAAATCGGGGTGCAATGTGACAAAGTCAATTAATTCTTCATTTTCCATCAATTGGACTTTCTTACCTTATTGTGACTTGGGCTACCTGCTTTCGTTTAATTTTCGGCCTTGTTTGTGGTTGCTAAACAGTACTAACATTGTGTCCTAAAATTCAATCAACTTGCCCCTTGTGAGTATTATCAATAAATTTGATAACACTCAACACTGGTCATGGAATATGAGTCCCGGCTCGATATAGTGAATCACATAAATGATAAATCTCTTCTGTCTTCTAACTTTGTACATCAAATTCGAGCTCGACTAGCTAGGTTTTGCCTTGAAAGGAAAACTCGAGATTTTGGGGCAAAAACTTCTTATATATAATTCAGCTGGGTTTTGTCTTGACAACAAAATTGACATTATTTTTTTCAGAGAGACATGGTAATCGAACGACGGAGTTTGGTCGTAATCAATAATTATCGGTACAATTATTAATAAGATGAAGAGTCGTTATATTTTTGTGGAGTAATTTACCGTGACAAGCAAGTAACATGTTTTCAAGAAAGATGCGTTAGAATGTGAATTGCCTAAATTTAGCGTTTCTTGATCAGTCAGTATTGTTCACCGTGGATACTAAATACTTTATGGTGAGCATGTGCGAAGCAAAGCTTGAGTGACATAGGACCAGAAGAAAGTGATTTTGGAGACAGACGATATACATATAATTAAGTTCAACTTTGATATTTTTCTCATGAGTATTTATATGATAAGAAAATAGATAGTTTCTCTAAACTTATTTTATTTATCTTCTTAATTTCTTCTTCTATAGAATAAAATAAGTATACATACGAAAAGAAAACAATTTGTGGCTGCTTCGAAACAATTTGTGGCAGCTTATCATCTGCCACAGAATTTTTTTAAAATAAAAAAATATAGAAAACTGAAAAGTAAAATCGTGTTTCAAAACACTTTTTTTATATGAAATCCGATTTGTCCATTTCATTTTTTTTTTTTTGGAAATCTACTCATTTTAATTATTTATTTGAAAATCGCCCTATTTTGATTAAAAAAACTCTCATATTTAATTAAGTTTAAAAACTCCGTCTAACGGTATTTTCAAAATTTCCTGTTAATTTGAAGAAAATGATTTTACAATCATTAGCTTGTAATGTGATTGTATTAATTTAAAAATTAGGTTTATTCAAGCTCGAAATATTATCAATCAAAAATATATACTATACTTTTTTGGCCCCCGAAATTATTTTCTACCGGTGAACAACTAACAAAACAAGCTAATCATTCTAATTATTGAATCAGTTTATCTAAAATTATTTATTAAAATAAACGCTTATTTTAATAAAATAAGATTTTTTTTTATTTTTAAGTATGTTTGTTTAAATTATTTTTACGTAAAAAATAGTTTTTTTGTTTATTTTAAAAAGTAAATTTTATTTGTTCCCTTAAAAATATTTGCATAAAAACATTTATTTTAAAAAAATACCAGTAAAAATTGAATACAATATCACAAAATTTATAACTTTCTCACCCTCTAGACTATACTCCCTTAATTAAAATTATTATTATTTTAATTTAAACAAACTTACCTATTATCTCTAACTCCATTTAAACTAATACACAAGCATGATAAATATGAAAGGAATCTATCTAATTTAGCCTTCAGTAGAAAAGTGGACTATGCCGCATTTATTCTTTCTAGATATGGGAATATGTGAGGGAAAAAAAGTAAATTGAAAGTTGAAATCCCACTAAACTTCTACAACTAATATACCAAAAGAAAACTTGTACAACTATATAAATTAGTAATAATTAAATAATATTATTTTAACTTTTAATAATATAAGTATTGTTAAACAGAAAATATATATTTATAATTTTACAATGTTAAAATTAAACCGGTTAAATCAGTTCTATGTCATATCTTCACGATGTACCAACAAAAATATAAATTCTTCACAAAGTCAATTTTTAGAATTAAATGAACCATTTCAGTATCCCGTTTCTGATCCAAGTAATCTGACTAACAACTTTATAGTAAAGAAAGAGTTTGAGAATAAAACAAAAAACGTATAAGATAAAATGAGTGTCGAATGAAAGAGATAAAAATTCATTATAAAAATACATTGCATTATAATATACGCTAAAATATATTTTGGGTTTTTATTTTAATTTTTTATTATGTTTATTTTATTAAACTAAATTGTTTCTCTTGTAAATTTTTTACACTAACTAAATTAACTTTGATTAGCATAACAAACGCTCATACGATATAATATCTCTTAAAATTTGTTATGTATTACTAAGTTTACCAAGTTGTTGTAATAATATGAATTAAAAAAATATTTATAAAATTAATAGGATAAACTAAAAAAATGAGAAATTAAAATTTTACTGAAAAATATAAAATCAAAAATAATTTTATTATTTGTTTATTTGTCGGGATTCTCATTAATGACCTCATCAATTCGGTCAACTAACTTAACCAACACACCGAGTTTGAGTTCGTCCATCACCATTCACCACCTATTCACCTCAACTATAAAAATTAAAAAGTAAGAAAGAAATAATACATAAACAATACAAATTAAAAAAAAACATAAAGTTTATCCTTAGCGGCTAACACTAATCCGGAATTCGTGTAATCCAAATTCACATCTTACTTTAATGATTATGATTTGTTACATAGATTCTTTTATCATTCATAAATTACCATTATATGAGCTATTTTTTTAACAATTCAAAAGTTAAAAATATACTTAAGCAAAAAAATAAAACAAAAAATTGAACAGGGAAAGTAGTAGGTTTGAGCATTTTCTCATTAATTTGGAGCGAGTAAGGGTAAGTATCTTATCTTCATAAGTGCTCTTTTGGAATTCAAAAACTTTTCTTACATTAGACTGAGGCATTATTTTGTGAAATGTTTTATATATTTTTTTATATAAAGTTAAATGAATGTAGTATTTTTCTATTAAAATTAATTTTTTTTTTGTTTTGACTAAATCTTTGCTGGTTTTGATAAGGATACAAAGTATTAAGAAAACAAATCATCCACTATTACAATTACACCAGTTTCACTAAATAATAAAGTGATAAATAGATTCAAAGTCATTTCAATAAAAAAAATAAAGTCAAATGTAAATTATTATTCTTTTTAGAACTAAATCATGCCTTAGAGAAAGGAGATTTAGAAACAATCAAAGTGAAAGTGTAATTTATTCTTCTAGGACAAACATCAAGATACATATAAGGATGTGTTGTAATTGACCAATTCGATATTTTGAGAGAATATCTTATCCCGATATTTATCCCATCTCGAGATCTTCACGCCTCCACGCGTGAGCAGTTAGGGGTGCTTAGGAGTTAAGGATTGATGGCACGCTGGTCTCGATTGGATTCTAAAAATGGAAGAGAAGTGAGGATCGATTGATTGAAGAAACTATAATAGGTACTTCCTTTCGACTTAAATATTAATAAAAAAAATTAAACATCAATATAAGTAAATATTAACTAATTTTTATCTCAATGATAATATTTTTATTATATTTTTTATTTAATAAAATATTATTTCCTGTGAATCATTTATTCATATTTTACATGAAGGATATTTTAGAAAGATTTTTAAAATTAAATATTATTAATTGAATTATTTAATCAATGTATCTAGTAATTAAATTTACTTATAGGGCATGCAGGTAGTACATAGTTTTCTAATCTCAAATGTGTGAGTAAAAAAAAAAAACTAAATATAAGACCGGTCGTGCGTTGTCTGACCAAGGGAGTCGAAGCAGTACTATTACGAAATTAAATTATTTGAGTAACTCAAAGTGTAACAAGTGATAATAACACAAAATATGACTAGAATATTTGCTCTTGATGATCTATTTTATAAGATTAAATTAACTAATTTGTCATAACTAAAAATTAGTTAATTTAATTAAGAATTTTAAAATGTTTGTTTTGATTTTACACAAGATAAAGAATATTTAAAATAAAAAATCATTAAATAGAATAAATTATACAATACTACGTAATTTATTTTACGTATGAGTTATGAGTAGGCGAGGCGAGAAGAGTGCGCACAAAAAATGCGTGGAATCCAAGATTCCATTCCATGTCACCCACGCACCTACTGGCGCCGCATTTCAAGAGTTTGCCTCACTCCCATGTTCTATTATTGTTGCTTCAATCCTACGCCATAAACCACGTCTATACCCAACCACAGTCAACGCGCAAATTTAACCATGGTTAAGCATGCGGCACTGGCAGTGAGTGAAGTGACCCTTTTATCCTCCCTGGCCCCGCCGGTCACCCCGTTCTGGGCCCACTCCGGTAACAGTCACTATCTTTTCTATGTAACCATGACATCATCGTCTCGCAATAGTTTCATCTTGCCTCTTCTGAACAACCAACGGCTCTGATTCGACGCCCACGTAGCCACCTCATTCTAGGTACCTCTCTACTGTCTAGGTTTTAATACTATTATTGACCGCGAATTAACGTAACTAACAACTTTTTCTTTTCGGGTACATTCCATTTACCAGTACCAGTTTTTCTACCTGCTTAATTAATGATCTTTAGTCTTTACTAATTATGATCTCCTATTAATACTAGTATTGATTTGAACATAGGTCGCAGGAAAAATATATAATAGTACTGAAGTAATTTGTTTCTTTCTATGGTTTAATTTATCTGTCGGTTTAAAGTTTTTTAAATTTATTTTTAAGTACTTTACATTTTTGAAAATCATGAATATGATATTTGTTTTTCTTATATTTTTATCTATGACAAATATAAACCACTATCTTAAAAGTAATTAATAAATAAAGACTAAATAAGTATTATTAAAAATATTATTAATACACTTGAAAATGATTTTTGATATAAACTTTATACTATTGATTCTTTAACCCTGAGATACTAATTAATAAAATTCTCTTTTTTAAAAATAAAATTATTTATTATTACTATATTACTATCTAATTATTTAATTAATTCGCTAAACTTTAAACCTTTAATAATTTTTTAATTAAATGGTTTTATTGTAGTATTTAATATAATACTATTTTCAAAAAAATAGTAATCCATTTGTCCCATAGTAAATATGTAGTGCTAATAGGAAAAAAAAAAGCTCCAAAATATGCATCATTTTAACTTTTCATCACAATGTTTATTATTTGTTCCATTTACAATTCATAATATATATAAATTTTGGAATGTTTGCTGTTGTGCTGCATTATTTCTAACAAAGAAAATTAATTTCATAAAATTATTTTATTCTTTCATCTATTTAATAACTTTTCTCAGATTAAAAAAAAATGAGGATAAATATTGAAATTGCGCTGGTGGATGATAGCATGTATCTTTGCTGGGTAGGCTTGGCCCCCGTCATTCATTTTTCTGCGTCCAGGACTCTAGGCTCTTCATTCTTCTGGTTTTCTGTTATGGTTCATCAGAAATTCTGTACTATATATGACCTAATTTTAGTTCTACTTACTAACTACTACAAGAGAAAACTTTCCCGTCTGATCTACCGCATAAGTTGGTTCAATTATTTATTTATATATTAAACAACGCAATACTAACTGATACATATAAAATTAAATTTATAAACTGACCATCCATTATCTTGGCCATAAACAAAAGAGGAAACGGCTCTCCACTTCTGAAATGGGACACTGACGCCCCTCCTCATAAGATATACATTATCTTCTGATTACTTATTTAAAAAATCACTTAAAGAATGAATTAGTCGTTTGTTTCTTTAACTTGGACTGATAGTTATTTTCATAAAACAACTAATCTATGCAGAAGTTCAAACTTCTAAGCTAATTAAATTAAATTGAATAGTAAAGTAAACGTACAACCGAGGCAATAGAAAAAGAGAGGAATTGAAGGATGCATTAGAAAATTTAGAATTCAAAACTATTGAGGATAAGTAGTTGGTCTGAACTCGCACTAAATACGGTCAACACGCTTAAGACAATCCAAAGAAAATGACAACGTAAAAGACACCGACACCTGCCGGTTTGGAGCGGGCACGTGTCAATTATCCAACGTTGATAGGAACACGTGTTGCTAATTGATTGGTGGGTACCTTAATCGATGAGGGGTGTGTCTTGCGTCATGAACTGCAATTAGCTGAAACTAACCAGTGGTTACGACAGCGATAATTAGGGGATTGATTAAGTGATTAACAATAGTAATCAAGGTGATAGGGTGCTATATAACAGAGAGACTCCGAAAGCCAAAACCAAGAGTGGCGAGAGGTACTTACTCACAGATATATTTTTTTTTTTTGTCTCCATCATTTTCTCGAGAGCTTTCAGTTTGTGTGGTTCATCTTTCTTCTTCTCCTTCCCTCCCCCCTCTGTAACACCCCGCTTCTCTGAATCCCTTTCTGTTAATCATCTGTCTTTCAAGCTAAGATTTTCGGGTTTGTCTATTAATTCACCAAGAAGCAAACTTAGAAGGATTTTTCGAAAGCCAGGTGTTTTCAGAAACGAGATCCAGGTTTTATTGTCGAATTTCGCTAGTCAAATTAATTTTCATAATTATTTTTTTCTTTGAAACCAGCCAAGAGGGTTATTTTTGATCCCTCAAAGCTAATTTCTCTCTCTCTTTTTTTATTTCCGGGACTGAAGAGGTTGTCTATTTGAAATCTCCTTCATCCTTTCCTTTCTTGTAGAAAACTTTTTAAATTTTTTTGTCAGTGGGTGTTTTAATTAACCACCTGTTCTTCAAGTTTTAGAAAGACGCAGGTTGAATTAATTAGTATCATGGCAGCTTTGATGGATTTTTACAGCAGCAGCCCAGAGTTTCAACTTCACTCAGATCCATTCAGGGGAGAACTAATGGAAGTTCTTGAACCTTTTATGAAAAGTCCTTCTCCCAACTATTTCCCTTCCTCCCCCTCCCTCCCTAATCTTTACTCAAACGGGTTATCCAGCAACACCCAAAGCTTAATTGGCTTCGGGCAAGCGCAACCCACATCTCTTGTGGGCCTGAACCACCTAACCCCATCTCAGATCTCTCAGATCCAAGCCCAAATCCAGATCCAGGCCCAGCAGCATCAGAATCGCAGCAACACCCTGAGCTTCCTTGGGCCGAAGCCCATCCCCATGAAGCACGCGGGCATGCCTCCGAAGCCCACGAAGCTTTACAGAGGGGTGAGACAGAGGCACTGGGGAAAGTGGGTGGCTGAGATCAGACTTCCCAAGAACCGGACCAGGCTGTGGCTGGGAACCTTCGACACCGCCGAGGAAGCCGCTCTGGCATACGACAAGGCCGCGTACAAGCTCCGAGGTGACTTCGCCAGGCTCAACTTCCCAAACCTGCGACACCAGGGTTCCTCCGTCGGTGGTGATTTCGGGGAGTACAAGCCTCTTCATTCCGCTGTTGACGCCAAGCTTCAGGCCATTTGCGAAGGCCTGGCTGAGCTGCAGAAACAGGGGAAGACCGAGAAGCCTCCGAGGAAGTCGCGTTCCAAACTCGCGGAGAAGGTTGTTTCCGACAAGGAGAACAACAACTCTTGTAAGGTGGAAGCTGCGTCCTGGTCGTCGGAAGGTTCTTCGCCGCTTTCGGATCTGACGTTTGCTGACGTGAGCGAGGCTCAGTGGGAAGGTGATTCGGATAATTATAATCTCCAGAAGTACCCCTCTTATGAGATCGATTGGGATTCTCTGTGAAGTGTCCTATTATGTATGGTCTAGTCTAGGTCTTAGTGTCTCTTAGGTGGCTGCTACTGCAATGGAGTTTTTGGCAATTGCAGGGCTAGTACTATTCTGTGTATAATCTCTCTACCTTGCTCACAGCTGGTTTTTTTCTTGCTTGACCAGGGAGAATTAGTCCGCTTAATATGTTTTTCAAGTGCATCGCTGTAATCTACTTCAATTTCATCATCTTATAAAATATATTATTCTACTATTTCTGTGTTAACAATTCCTGAATTAATGTATACACTCTTCATTCTTCAACATAGCATGCAGGTCTATACAGGAAATACACTCTGTTCAACAGCTGACATTCAATGAGCTACATGACGTCGGTCACTTCTCTACGATGTTAATCTTTTTTCCCACTATAACACTATGTTTGGTTTGGAAAAGAAAGTGGAAGGAAAGAAAGTGGAAGGAAAGAAAGTGATTCGTGAAGGCTGAGTAGCCCTACAGAAATATTATTTTTGTATAACTAATTTTATTTTTATTGATATCGTTGATTTTTTGTTAACTAATTTTAAAAACTAGTTAACAAAGTGTTCTCACGATAAATTGGAAACACGACACTAGGGATTGTAGTTGAGCATCCAAGGAAGTGCAGTATAATTCATTTTCCAGTATTCCATTCAATTTATGAATCTCTCGGGCTATAGCCAAAAAACCATTTCCAGTGATGAGTGATCTAGAACAAGAATCATGATCGTTCACAAACTTATTAGTTATATTAATAATAATTTTTTTTATAACTTTTGTTTTTTTTTCAAACTGTCACGTACACCATGCATATATCATATTTCACAATTCTATCTTCTTTTCCTATATCTCGTTTTTATTGTACAAAATATGATACAACTTTGATGTAGAAATACAATTTCAACAAATTAATAATTAATAATTCATTTTTCTTTTTTCACTTAATTAATAATATGATACAACTTTGATGTAGAAATACAATTTCAACAAATTAATAATTAATAATTTTATTTTCACTTTATTTCTTACTTATTTATTTCTTCTTTTTTCACCTATCTATTTTCATTCATTTTATTTCCTTTATCTTTTCCAAACATAGTGTTAATGTTAGGCATGACTTTTTTTTTTTTATAAAAAAAAAACAACAAATTTACACGTCATTTCTTAATGTCTAATTATTTGATAAAATTTAGGCAAATTTTTTCTTATTTTTTTATTCATAAAAATTGAATATAATATTAAGAATTTATAACACTGATACGTCTTGTTTAACTATTGAGTTAGACTCTTAATAGATAGGTCTCATTCAAATAAACTAAAATACACACCATAATTAAATTCGTGTAAATTTTAGCCAACAAAAAGGTTCACATAATAAGCTGAATGTTACATTGTGTGAATTGAGTTCAGTTGTAATTTGACTTCAGATTTATTCTCATCAATATTGTCTGCCCAATCTTATCTCATGTGATAGGGGGGGTGATTTCTTGCCATTTATTTACTTCATTCAATGAGACACATCCCCTAATTCTTATTATCCTTTACTCTGACTATAATAATCCGTCGCTAATGCCTCCCTCATAAATTCACATATGGTGTAGTTAGGAAGACATGTTCTCCTTTGCTTGTTTAGACCTGTGAGAATTTATTCCTATGCTAGTTCGAACGCTGAGAATCTTGCATGAATATTAATATTTCTTGTTACGAAATCATTAGTTAAATTTCTCTAATTTGCCATCGTTTGTAAGATATATTAAAATTTAAATTTATTTTCAAACCGAAGTAATACTATGGGTTACATTTATTATAAAAACTAAATTTCTTTATCTCTCCATTTTTTTCTGGGTTAAGACTTATCTTTCATCTTTCAATGCGCAAATACTAGTACGTTATCCGGTCAGTGAAGCAGAACCATAGCACAATCAAATCCTGAGATCTAAGAAGATAGTGTTAGTAGAGCGAGTTAAGCGAGGATAAAATCTCGTTAAGAAAAAAAAGAAAATCATACTTGCAATTTGCTTATCTTTGTTTCTTTTTATTCTTTTTGGCACATAGTATTTGTTCTTTTATGGACGTGACGTCCAATTGTTGACGATGATGCCGATGCAGCCAACATGCCAATAGATATAATAGAGAAAGTATAACAACTTATCACTCTGCCAAGATGAAGATAATTTCATCCTAATGCTGAAACCTTGGCTAATTAGGATTTCAATTTTTGTTTAATTTATTTTTTCTCCTCTTGTTTTAAGTACTTAAGTTGATAAGTAAATTCTGTAATAGTTATGATAAGGTTCCTTTAGAATAAAAATGAGCATTTACCCCAAGTCCCAACAACATGATCCGACAAAAGGGAGAGAATCGATCTCCAACTTATTGTATGTAAGTAGAAATAATATGAAATGTTTTAATTTTAAATAATAAAATATTTTATCATAGCTAAATCTGCATATCTTCTATATTAAGTATCAACCGAGAAACTAACAGTAAAATAAAAAAAAAATCAAATTTATAATAAGTTTTGAAATATTATGATTGCTTTTAGATAATTACAAATAATTTTTTTACAATGAGTTCAAAAAAATACAATTCAAGTCAAATCAATTCTATAGTAAGCTGGATTAAGTTTCAAAACATAATCATTACTTTTGGATCAATACAAATTCTTATTTTTATGATGAGTTTGTAATAAAAAAAAAACAACTATGATGAGTTCAAAACGTGCTTTTTGACTTTTAAACCAAATAATTAAACCCAATTGATTTATTTCTAAATTTTAACGATTACAGAATCAGTAATTTAAGTTTTGATTTCTGTTTGTGCGTGTACAGATTTAGATTTGCAAAACACCCTTGTTTGTTTTGGTTCAATGAATCCTATAAACAAAAAGAGAGAGCGATAACTGTTAGAGGCACATATGACTATGTTTGAAGTTGCTGGCCCTGCTGCTATATATGTACATCTTGTTATTAAATAAAACTTAACTTTAGGCGTTGATTATATAAAACTCATACTTTAATTTTTAGTTTGAAAAATATAGTTTACTTTAGTTCTTGAATTCATGAAAGTATAGGAGAAAAGAATTGAACGGTGTAACATTTTATAAGATAAGAAAAACAAAAATAAATATTTCATAAAATTAAAAACGTAAAGGTTAAAGTAAGACTTTACTCTTTACTTATTAGTCGACAATTATTGTCTAGCATAGTTTAATAAGTATAAGTGTATCATCAATATATAAGTTAAAAGAAATATAATGTAAATTTCAAACGACAAGAATAATATATATATATATATATATATATATATATCATGCTTTATTAATTTGTTTAAAAGTTGAATTTTTTTTTTTCTTGGTGAAAATTAAAAGCCTTATTTTATTAAAAGGCGTACAAAAAGGGCAGCAGAGCTTTTAGCCTAGGTAGGCCAAGAGGTCTATATGCATAAATATAGAAACAAGCTCATCATCATAAATAGGGCTTAACCAGCAAATACTAAAGTTTGTCAATTTAGATAGGTTAGGAAACCTACCAGTATAAACGGCCGAGAAATAAACATACTTTACCCGCAACCTAATATTAACCTTGGATTTGTTCAAAAAAAAAAATATTAACCTTAGAAAAGCAATAATACAAGTTTTTAACATTATAAAAATTCTCTAAAAAAACATAAAAAAACTTGTTGAAGTAAAAAATAATAATAATAACTCGTTACAAATTTGCAATAATTAATTGAAGTAGCTGCGCCTATAATTGTAGCATGCAAATATAATCATTAAGACTCATGCAAATGCTCGTTAACCTCAATTTATATAACACGAGTACAAATAATTAAATCCATAAAGACCTAGCTTTAATTAGTAATCAACTTCCGTAAAAAAAATACTAATAATACAAGCCACAACAATGCCATGATGCAAATTTAAAAATTCATAGACTTTAAAAATAGTACAAAAACACATCAAACTACTAAGGGATCTAACTCTCGATTGACCTGGAATAAAAAAAAAATTCAAATCCAAATCTAAATGCCCACAAACATTGAGTTATCCCACATTAATATAAAACATATCAATCTAAAATATTCAACAGAAAATGACAGCAAACCTAAATCAAGAAAGTAAAAGAAACAAAATTATGAAACCTCCTAGAAACGAAGCATATATAATAAATTTTATTTGAAAAAAATATTTCCATTCTGTTCTATTAAACTTTTATTCCCATCCTACACTTTGTTTTAAGAATAAACACCCGTATATAATAATATTGTTAAAAAATATATGTAATATTACGAACAAACTATTGTAAATAAAAGCTAGGCGGGAATTGATATAAATTAATTGAATTGTAGGCAGATTTATACAGATACTTAAGATTTGGGCTTTGGGCCTCCTTATGTAACTTTGTCTTAATCTCACAAAACTCAATTTTGTTTTGGGAGGGTGGTACATCACACTATTAACAATCATAGCTCCAATATAGGATTCTTTTTTTTCCTTTAGTGCAATGTTAGGCTGTTTTTTCCCCCTCTTAATTAAGTGTGTTTGCTTCATTTCATTTCTTTTTAGAGGAATATGTAATTGGCCTGTTGAAGAATCAAACCCCATCATATCGGTATACAAACTCATAGCAAATTAAATGAACTACAACCTGCTTGACGGATGATACCGTATAATTTTGGATTCATTTTCTACGGTTTTGTTATGATCTTCAGCATCATCCATATATAGGTCTCTATTTCATTTTTCCAATTCTGAAGAAATTGGCTAAAGTAGAACAAATCTAATTATCTATCTACCTATGGATGCACCTTTGTGTAATTGACACAGTTGACCCGTTCATATTGGAACATCTCCACAAACGTGACCCATTTTTTTCTCTCAATCACAGATTACCACCCCTCTCACGCATAGTGCATACACTAACGCCACTTTGACGCCCCCATGCAATCCACGCACCTCTTTACCTCTCTAATAACGTTCCCACCTTATTGCAACACCCTTTTTCCTGTCTCCTCCTCACCGCTCCTCATACTCTCATGGAGGAGCGGGTGTCTTCGTCATCGCTACCGTCGCCATCACCCCCACCTCTTGAAAAGAACCATAATACCGACAAACTCAAGTTACCAGACTTAGACCCTGGCACCTACGTTGTCCAGGTCCCCAAGGACCAAGTCTACCGTGTTCCGCCGCCGGAAAACGCCCAAATCGCCGAGAGCCATAAGAAATCTCCTCCCAACAAGGAAGCAAAAACGTCACGCTGCTGCTTGTGTTGCGTGTTGTTCTTCATTATATTCTTGGTCCTTGCAATTCTTCTCGGAGCCGTTCTAGGTGGTCTTTTTTCCATGTTACTCACACCAGAGGACCCTAAGTTTTCCATCACAAGCTTTAAGGTCGTGGAGACCAAGCCACACCCCAAATACGACGTCACTTTGGAAGTCCACAATCCAAATTCCGACGTGGGAATTTTGTATAATGGCAAAGGCCATGTCTCCCTCTCTCTAAGGCGACAAGAGAATATTGCTTCAGGAGCATACCCTACTTTCCGTCAAGACTCTCACGATACGACAACGTTTGGGCTAACTTTAACATCATCCTCAAAAGCCGGTCTCCCTAAGGAGGTGGAGGAAAGCGTCAGGAACGATAAGAAGAAAGTGAGTGTGACATTCTCGTTGGCCATTCACGCCCTAGCACACATGAAAATGGGCTTGTTGCGTAGTGGGACAATGAAATTCGATGTTACGTGCAAAGTGAAGTTGGATACGTTGGCCAAAACCACTCACGTACTCTCTCAACAATGCGAAACTAAACGACACTAGCTGGCTAGATTCGTAGATATATATTTATCTATATCGGACTCTTCACTTGAATTTCATTTCAGCTGTTTTAAAGTTTCCTTCTTCGGTAATGCTTTGGTTTAATTTTGACCGAACTTCCGTATTATAGTAATCGCAAAAGGTTGTATGTATGTATATATGTTCTAAATATATATTTATTAATCCTTTGTGTATATTAGCTGCCTATTATCATTTTTATGTTTTGTCAAAGTAGATGTTAAAAATTTTATATAAGCTAAATTGATTAAATAATATGTGAGTTTTTGTAAATCTTTATTATTTATATTTGATTTTTACGGATAAAAAAATATGTTATCTCATATGAATGAATTTTTTTATTTAATGTTGAATAATCATATCCGTATAATAAACTCTTACGATCATTTTTATGCACTCATCTTTATTTATTATTATATTACTCGTCTTATCCTTTCTTAAAAATAAGAAGCAGGTGCAGGGTAATGTAAACTCATGATAATCCTCTTATCTCTAATAGTCGATGTTCAGTTGAAAATGTAAATCAAGTTCAATGAACAAACAACTATCTTACTGAAAATTAATGTGGTGATCTGAAAAGACAAAAGATGTACAACATCAAAATGCTAAGTATTAAACGCTACGCGAGAGAGGGTAATTAGTGAGGTTAAAAATTCTAATTGTGATAAATAAAATAATAAATATTATTTGTTGGTTCATGTAAACGTATGCTCCTATTTTTTTTTGTCTCTACAATTATTTTGTCTTTCATCTGACAACTTTTAAATTGTTTATTTTGTTTTTGTAGTAAGAGCCTATTACAAAAGATAATTCTTTCAGGGACTAGTAACAAAAAAGCATAAGCATATATGGTGATTGCTGAAGAACCCAATAAGATATTTAAGATATTTATGCCTAAGGTCACGTCTGAAAGAACTTATGAACAACTTATTTAAATTCTGCTTAATGCATACAGTTTTTTCCTTTTTAATTAAATGAAAAAAATGTATCATTATCAATATTTTCTTTTCCTTTATTTTTTTTTTAATTTCTCTCCCCCAAACATACTGTTCCCAGGCTCTCACGAGTTAATTCTGCTCAATCTTTTTCTTGTGTAAAAATAAAATATGGTCAAAAGAAATGTAGCAGGAAAATCATTTTCCTATGTAAAAAAAAACCCTAGTTTTTCAGGTGGGGTATATATGTTCTCTAACTCGAACAACATTTATAAAGTGCAAAACACTGGATGTCTGGAGTTTCTTGAGTCCATAAATGTGAAAAGGAGATACCAAACGTTTGAGATATGTCCAAACACAAACACCCCTCTTATGAAGCGCTCAGTGATCTACACATTAAAAGTTTCAGCTTCTGGGAAAGGTAAGGTAAAATGCCAGCCCATATAAGCATTTTCTTTGGCATTGTATAGTCACCAAAGTGAGGTGCTTGCTCGTTATGGTTACATCAGTCCCTTTGAGGAGCTGGCTTGGATGCCGAAAGCTATGCTATAAAGCCTTTGTTATTTGTTTTTTTTATGCACATAGATTTATGGCTAATCACTTTCTGGTACTTGTCCTTCTAATAATTCTTTTATGCAAATTAAAATCATCCACTGTTTTGCTCCCTGCAACAGCAACAATAATTCGGCCATATGCGCTTATCCAATTATTAATTCCAAAATGGTGCTAACCAACAACTTACCATTAATCGACATCGTACGAAGTTTGTCTTATTTTGGACATTGCATACACACAACAATATATGAACAACCAAAACCTATATAAGCTCGACCCTCTATGCGGGGACCAATTCATGTCCCTATGACCATGAAGATCCATTATTGAGTATCTCCATGGTAAAATAAAGCATTTGCAGAGAACCACATGGCTGGTAGCTGGTAGCTACCTAGTTAATTGTTAAAAGGAAGAACTTGACCAATATTTAATTAAACAATAACAAAGGTTACTAGGGTGTGGGAGTTTTTTATGGTGGGGAATGGAAAAGCTTTAAATATATATATATCGAAATAAGATGGGTTTGGTATTGTCAAGTAGAGTGTAATCTAGTAATTCAACTTTCTTGGGTTTATTGCTAGCATAAAGGTTATAACCTACGACACATGAAAGGCGTATAAATCTTAAATTGCCTCGATATAAGTATAACCCATAATAGGAAAAATAAAACATAGCAGGTTGGCTTTATATTTTTAGCTCTCTCAACTAATGAATAATAGTTAACATGAATGAAAGCTGTTGGTCTTTAGCATAATTAATCAAATTAAGTGTGATGAGGTGTTCAGATGGATGCGTTGGGGGAGTGCCCGTCTTCTACCAATAATTGGAGCTTCTAAGACTTAGTTTATTTCAGTTTAATTAAGGCACCAATGATGAAACTGAATCTAGTGGAAACCTATCTTTACGCGTATGAAAATGAAGGGCTGGGTTCTGAGGCTTGGAAGCATGTTTGGTGTCCCCATTAAGCATCCCAATGTCTTCTGCAAAATAAGCACTTTGAGTGGATTCCAACTCCTCCTCAACCATTTATAAGATTCACAAAGTAGTGGGTTTCCCTTTCACACACCTAACCCTTTGAAAACAACCCATTAAACTAAAAATCAGATCTCTTCCATTTTATAATATATTACTATTTTGAGATTCCACTTTGATGATATTTGATTGAGGTGGGGCTCTAACAAATCTGGGTGCCCAGTGGTTTAGTACACCATCTCTTTGTGAGAAAATTAAAGGTTCTGTTTCAGTTCAATATCCTAATTAAACAAAGGGTGGGGCTTCCAATTGTTAATAGTAAGGGATCGATGTTGGGAATTAGAGTCTTTATCAGCCCTCTGCCGTAATAAGTGCTTCTTTTAATTAGTTTATTAATGTCCCAGATCTTCACTTTATAGCTTTAGGAACTGTCTTAAACATATAATCAAGATCACAATTATA
This sequence comes from Glycine max, assembly GCF_000004515.6. Taxonomy (NCBI): domain Eukaryota; kingdom Viridiplantae; phylum Streptophyta; class Magnoliopsida; order Fabales; family Fabaceae; genus Glycine; species Glycine max. The sequence goes on along the minus strand of NC_038242.2, from coordinate 8,350,661 downwards.
AAAAAATATGCTCCAGATTTGGAGTTCCTGGCTCCCTGTGGTGGAACTCTCTCAACTCAATATAATCCAATTACATATATAGTTTTTATTAATTAATTTAATTAACCCTTGTACCTAGCTATGCCTCTTTCTAAATTCTTGTCTGGCAAAAGGATGATGATAGAGGGCTAGTATACAAGTTGGGAGGTACAGGAACGAGCAGGTTTATCTATAGTGAGAATCTGAGACTATTATTGTCATGTACTATATCTATATGACTATATCCCGTTCAATTTTAATTTCCTATATTTGGTAATTACTTGACTAAGTTCACAGCACTTGGACCATGTAGTGGAATAGGGTTGAGGGCAATAATGGAAGTGTCTTTGAGGGCTTTATGACTCAATGATGGATGTACGCTAGGGTTATTAATCCTTTTGACATGTTAGTTGTCTTATTTGCGAGTTTAGTAATGCGATGCATAATTCAGGACAAGAAACAGCAGAAGGAAAACAAAGTACAGAAACATATGGATAATGATAATCAAAGATAGAGAAATCACAATGGATCGCGCAGTTATAGTGATATGATTTTTAAAATATATATTAACCAAATAGAATTTAGAAACACATCTATTATTATGATGCAAAACACACACAGACCGTGAGATAGACCATTTCTATATAAGAGAACTAGAAAAGTAAAGCCAGGTCATATATTCGTGTACGAATGGTCAAAAACTCCAAATTTTAATGTCACGTAACTATTTAGAAAAATAACGTGTAAAAAATGAACATAATTTAATATTTTAATATTAACTATTTATAATAAGATCTGATAGTGTTTTTTTTTTTTTACAAAACTAATAAGATCTAATAGTTAATATGTAATATTTCTCCCATTTTCACATAAAAAAAAATCGTATTATAAATAGATTTTAACGTTGGCGTTAATCAGTAGATTTTTTACACAAGATGGCAACGCAAAAAAGACTTTTTTGGGTAGGGAGGTGAAATAGATTTTAATTAATCTTAGCCATTCAAATAAAATATAATAAACTATATTTATTGTTATTCTTTCTCACTGTAACCAAAAGTTCTTATAATCAAACATGCTTAATTTTTTTTCCACTATCATAGAATGCGGTTTTTGTCTCTTAATTATAATCTAATATGCTTAATATAATAAACTATGATTAAAAGAGGAAATTCACTTTCAAGAATGCTAATTCAAAACATATAATATGTTTGAATTAACATTCGTGAAATTCACTAGCAATGTATTTAAAAGCGGATAAGATAATGAAAATTAAATATTTATTATATTAAAATTATAAAATATAGTGATTTAAAAATATTTATGATAAAAATAAATTATTTTTAATCCATAATTTTTTAATTAAAATTAGTGTGTTAAATATTGTTTTGGTAAAAATTTATAAAATATTCACATGTAGAGAACATTAATTAATAGTTATTTTTTATTAAAATAGTAAAAATTACAATTGTTAGTAAATAGCTATTAACGTAAGGAGAGACTCTGTACCAAAAAAATAAAATAGGGTGAGACTCAATAGAGTTTAATATATTTATTAACCTTCTTTTTTTATGTCTGGAAATATTTAAATTTTGAGAAAGATATTTCTTTTTACCAATAAATTATTATTTATTCTTGTTATTAAAATGATCCGTTTCAATTTGAAAACATTTCAACTTTTATTAGAAATTATACTAACACTTTCAATGAAATCAATTTCTTTTTGTTGCAATATCAACTACAAATAATAGTTATGAATACATATAATTAAAGTAATTACTACGTAGATTATAAATAATGTTACATAATAAACACATGACTGTCGTCAATTAATTTTAAAAAAAAAATATTTATTAATTATTATTTAATTTTTAAAAGGTATAAATTATATATTATTACATGATTCCTCTCCCATATCTGAATAAAATAAGATATATTAAACAGAATAAATTTAAAAAAAAAGAGTTTTCGTATGTGATAAAAACAGTTTTAAGAGAGTTATTTACAAAATGAGATTAAATGATAATATAATTTATATTTTAAAATTTTAAATTAATACAAATTTAGAATATATCATAAAATTAAAAAAGTGAGACATATAAATATTTTATCCAGGACACGAAAATTATCTGTCATCCATCCATGGTGAGATTGAGAAAGATATACGCCAGCCAAGATGTACGATTTACATATTAAAGCTTGCTGTGTATAGAACACATACACTGATTTTTTTTTTCTTGGTTACACAATGAAAATTTATTTTTCTCACTTTGATTTTTTTTATGCTTGTCACTCAAGGATTTGTGATCAGATCGACCATCACATGTTACAGCACGATTCCTGATGGCAAGGATCGAAGTTCACGTGTAAAGGTTTTTATTTCCATTGTTTTTAATCAAATAAAATAATAACACTATTTAATTTCATGTTTATTATATTTTAAAAACACTCAAAAATTTAAACTATATGTTATTTTTCGTCATTTTTTTTTATCGATATTTCATCCTTTTAACTTTATCAAAACTTTGTAGGAAGAAAAAATATCAAACACTAAGCTACATTTTGATTGATGAAAATGGATGAAAATAATGAAATACAGTGAAATGAAATTAAACAGAATCATGTTACATATGAAATATAATAAAACTTAATGAAATACATATTATATTTTATTTTATTCTATTTAAACATTTTCATTTTTTCTTTACTTTAAGATATGGGACATAATCATCTTTTATACTATTATAAAATATTTAGATAACAAATAATATTTCCATCATATTTCATTTTACCTTATTTTATTTCATCCATTATTAATAAATAATCAAACATAACCTTTTTATAACCTATTTTACGTCAAGCATTATTTTTAATATGAAATTTATGGCTAAATTAATTTGAAAAAATATTAATTGTTTTTTAATAGCTTAAAATTAATTTTAACAACCCAATTATTTTATTTTAAAAAATTTTAAATGATTAATTAATTAAATAATAAATATTTAAAATTCACTTAAAACACTTTGCTCGTAACTATACGTTAACAGCTGTCATCCAAACATGAGTCCAATCTCAACACGCCTGCAGTCTTCAAGCTCGGAGTGCTATATAACACTGTTACACTGGTGACACAAGAAGTATCTTTACAGAGAAATTTTTTAAGCACAAGATACTTCTCATGCGTGCATGTGTGTGTCAGTGTATATGTTAGTGAGAAAGAATGAGAGATGAGAAATTAAAGAATTTATCTTAACTATTTAATGTTATTCTAAATTTAAGCAAAATTAATCATTAAAACTTTCTTATATATGTTCTTACAATTCATAAGTGTTGCTGCTTTTCTTTTTTTCTTTTTATTTATTCCCTCTGATCTAGGAGTATATATATAACCTCAATTACGCCAATCAAATTTTAAAATGTAATTGATATGTAATTTTTAAAATTTTGTCATTAATGGCAAAATTTTGTCCCTAAATTGTTTAGTTTCTTGTATATAGGATTTGTTTTGTGATGAGAGATTTGGGTAGTTTATATGATATCTATGTTTAAATTTAATTACTATCATCATGCATTATATATATATAATGATGTAAAATAAACATATTTATGTGAAATATAAGAATATCTTATGAACCATTGTAGATAAACTGAGAAAATTAAAATTAGTTATATCGAGTAACAATATATCACTGCAGAAATTTGATACACATACGATATTTATTTATTTTATTTTGAAATAATTTTAAAATAAATAAAAACTCATATATGAATTTTACGTATACTTATTATTATTTTTTCCTTATAAAACAGATAATATGATCTTTTATGTTAATATAACCCTTAATTGGTTAGAAATCATTAAACATATTTTATTATATACTTCTAAATATTGAATGTAGTAGCATAGTTTTTTAATGTATTAAATATTTTCTTTTTTAACATGTTTTTATTTTATTTCCCTAATTAGGACATTAGTTATTATATTATGGAAATGAGCGTAAAAGACACCAAGTTCAAGATTTTACGCATGGTTTTTGTATCTTTTGTTATCTTTAGCCTTCTGCCTTCATACAGTAACATTTTAATTAGTAAATACTTCATCCTCCGTGTAATTATAATCATCATCTTACATTATTTTATAAAAATAATAATAATAATAATAAATAGATTAAAAAAATAACAATTTTACAAAAAATATTTTTGTTTGTTAAAAAATAATTGCATAAAGTTAACTTAATCATCATTAATTATTTTAGTTTGTTTTATTCATATTAATATATTATAATAAATATACTAAGTAAAAATAAGTAATTAATGTTATATTAAAAAACTAAAAATGATAGTTATTTTAAAGCTAATAACGTATTATTATAGGATGGAGAAAGTAACTGCGTATTACTTTCAGTTTTCTTTAAAAGAACGTTTTATTTAAAATAACAATAATTATTTAATTTAAATTATATCTCTAATTTATGTTTATTTCTTAAATACTATTCTACTTAAATGAGAAGTAAAAGATAATAAAAATATATTACGAAATTTTAAAAAATACTATCCATTTATTGATCGAGGTTCATGATGTCCTAAAATAGTGGTATTAATTACTGCACTGTATATACAGTTAAAGATGAACTACAAATTTGCGGTCTCTCATAATTGAGTTTGGTTTGTGTCTGATACGAGTAAGAACAAGATGGAAAATTAAAGAAATGGAACTTAATAAAAATTTAGATTTACAAATACATGTAACACCTCTTTAATGTAAAAAGCAAAAAAAGATACTCTATTAAATAAAAAAGATAATGAAAAAGGCGTTGTTTTTGCAGTATAAATATTCACTGAGATGGGTATATATATATGCCATACGTCGAGCAGTCAAGGAAAACCATCGATGAGGGGGATCAAATGAACTGAATGATCACTAATATGAAATGTTTGTAAGGATTATTACCGCATTAAAATGTCTAAACTAACTCATTTAATTTACTAGTATTTCTGAATGTCTAAATCGGCTTTTGAAGTTGGAGATCAATTGTAGTTATCTTTTTCAGTATATATATTGGCCACATGTACGATAAGTACAATTCATGGCAACAAAGTTGACGGGGGCCATTTGCAACTGCGGCATAAAACATCTGCCTTTCACTATCCGCATGCGCATGCAAACGTGTGTAGGAATCTATTTGTTCGGACTTTGTCCTTAAAAATTTAATAATAATAATGGAATAATGCTATTTCCATTATCAACAAGAAAAAAAAGTGATAAAATTCGATCACCCCTTCACCATTCTAAGGTGGTGGTGTCAATTCTTTGAACTGATCATCTACATCCATCCTACAAACTCTATACACTTGCGGGAGTCACAGTACTCGATCTTTTCCACTCCACCAAACGCCGCAAGAATTGCTCAACCTGTAAATGTGACCATTAAGATATTTGTTAATTACATTATATATTTCTTAGATTCACCATTCACAATAAATATATACAAGATTGATGCGTGAATTAAACATTTAAATTATTATAATAAATTGTGGTGGATATTGAATATATAGCACTTGCCTCTGATGGATCTTGCAAGGAATAGGAAGCATCTGTTTCTTTTGCAACTCTAGAAACAAGAATCCCAATTCCTTGACCCCTACTGCGCAAAACCTGTTAATTATATTATATCCATAATGTTAACAAGTCAATTAATAAACATATGCAGGTGAAAATGAAATATATAGAATAGCAATATATATACTTTTAACTAACTAACTAGCAAGCTAGGCGTGGCAGCATTTGTTACCCTAAAAGCATCCTCATCAGTTCGATCATCACCAATATAGATTGGAAATACATCATTCGAATTCTCGTACCCTAGAAATATGCAAATAGTATTATTATAGTGAATCAGAACAAACATATGACTTATATATGTAGCATAGCTAGGTGAGATATCAAAGTAGGGCTATTTTTGCATGAATTAATATATATAGTTATCTACTCACCTAATGATTCTAACAAAAATTCAAGAGCCTTGCCCTTGTCCCATTTGATGGTTGGACGGATCTCTAGCACTTTTCTCCCTTGGGTTAGCCTAAGTTGTGGATACTCAATGAGCACCAATCTAACTTTCTCCGCCAACGCTGCCCAACTCTAAGGAAAAAACAGAGTACAAATTTTTTTTAAAAAAATGGTTTCCGAACAATTAAAGTTTTTTGGCGTGTGCGTGTGGGTTTGGTAATTCTATTGATTCAACAATTATATGGTAAGTTGACTGGTACCTTTTCGTCAACACAACGAAAGTGCACGGACAAGCAAAACTTATTGTTCTCAACCTTAGCCCCTGGGACAGTCTTCGTTTTTTCTAACAAGATCTTGTACACCTGAAAAATTATTTTTTGATAACGTACGACGCGGTTAATATCTGATGTGCTGCCACAGGCCAATTTGGGAGGAAATGAAATAGAGGTTTGCATTTAGATAAAAGAAAAAAGAGAAAACCAACCTCATCGATCATTGGCAGGAATTGACTCGCGGGTTGGAACAGCACTGCTTTATTATTATTATTACCCTGAAACAAAGCAACAAATGGCAAAGCTAAGCAGAAAGAAACAGAAAGATAGAATCTTCAACACACTGATTAGTTTCAGAAACTCTCTCTCACTTGCTTTGGACTTTTTGTTGGACCAGTGATGTCCATGCCATGGCTTCCCGCATAGTAAAGTTCTGCCAATTTTACAAAGTTATATACCTGAAAAATATAAATCAGAAAGAACTCCAATTAAATCTCTCAAGAGAAGAAAAATAAAGAATCATTTAATCACTTCCATGTCACTTTTTGTACTTATTTTTCTTTGAAGAAAATGTACCTTGTCTCTGCACCTTCCAGTCACGATTGCTGTGGGAAAATGTCTTGCTATACCCTTTAGTGTTGCTCTCATCTAATTTGAGAAACCAAAGTCTCAGATTAATCACAAACATAAGCTTTATTCAATGGATATGAGTATAAGAGAAAAATGGGAACAAAAGGAAAACCTTTCTAGTCATGAAAGCCTTATTCGGATCTGCAACAATTGGAGAGAGAGTTCCATCGTAGTCAAGAAAAACTACAATTTGCTTTCCTTTGGCACTATATACTATCTGTTCAAAGGTGTTCAGAGCTGAAGGGTGATAAAGCTGCAAAGAGTGGTGAAATAGAAGCAGAGTCAGGTGATGAGCATAACCACACAGAGAATCATAAACCATGTAACATGTTCATCATATGTTGTGCTTACAATCCAAGATCTTTTTTCTTGGCTTTCTGATTTGGCACGAGTTGGGGAAGAAGCTCTCATTGAATCAATCCATGCACTAACTTTGGCTCCTTCCAATCTTTTCACAAGATTTTTATTATGGGGCAGCCCCCAAAACCCACCAAGCACAGCCATGGATTCTGGTACTGTTGCACTTGGCAACACGGTTGAGTTTGAAATGGAAGCTGCCATGGCAATCAGCGTGTTAATAACCTCATGAGTCACCACATTTTGGTTCGTCATCATATCTATCTTCCTTTCCTTCAAAATTCAAATTAACCCTTTTGATAGAATAAAGAAATTGGAAAATGTAAAAGGAAATTTGGAAGAAACTGCTTAGGCAGAATAATATTGGAAATAAAAGGGAGGGGTGTGGAGAAGGAGTGGAAAAACAGAGAAGAGAAAAGATGAAGGTTGATTGTGGTACGTGGCTTATTACTCTGCTGAATAAGGCCTTTTATAGAATGAAAAAAGTTGCTAGGAAAAAAATCAGAGTTGATTTTACTAGTTGGCTTTGCCTAGCCAAGTCACGAACGAGGCAGGTGTGTCTGGTCAATTTATAAACTTAGGCTTCACGGCACAAACCGACGAAACAACCACTTCTCTTCTCTTCTCTTCTTCTTGTACTTTTCAGCAACCATATACTAAATATGCAATATAGGAGGGGCCACCATCATGATCCCCCACACAGCTACCCTCCTTTTTTATTTTCTTTTTCTGCTGTAAAAAAAAAGTGTACATAATAATTTGGAACCTGCACTGCAAGGATCGTGTAGTTTCGTTACATTTTTACCACTTATTATATGCATTATCCTGTAGTCCAAGTTAAAAGGACACCACATTTCCAAGCGGAGACCGCTTCTTTTTATTGTTTTGTGTTATCAGAAAAGATTCTTGGATGATGAATATGTGGTTTGCATAACTAGTTTTACTTTTACTTATTACTCAAGTCAATATTGAATAATCCTAATAGTTTGCGTCCTCAATAATCTTACAAAAATAATGGAATAGTGTTACGGGCAGTTTTATATTAATTAATGATATGAGAATCAGGGTTTTAGATTTGACTAGAGGAGGAACAATTGAATGGTGAAACAGAAAGGGGTTTTGCTGTTTCTGTACTGTGCAAAGCAAGACCATTCGAAATTGGTTGCACTTAGGGGTGAAAATAGGTGAAAATAGGTCAGGTCAGGCTTTGAAATGCCTCAGCCTAGTCTACGTAAATCTTTGAGGTCTGAGCCTGATCTATAGTCTATCAAAGACTTTTATTTTGACTCGGCCTGGCCTTTTTAAAAGTATGGTCTCTGATAGCCTTTTTAAAAGTCTTATTCATAATAAATATTTAATATTTTATGGAGTAGGAAAGTTAAAAAAAAAGTCAATCAAAATAATAAGGAATATAAAAGTACACATGACTCACACTTAAATTATAATTAAAGTCCTAAATTGTAATTGAAATCTGATAGTTTCAAAAAAAATTAATTGTATCCAAAAAATAATATTATATATTGGTATCCAAAAAATAATATATATATATATATATATATATATATATATATATATATATATATATATATATGCCAGTCTATCAAGTTTATAAGGCTTTTTAATAAGCCTAAGCCTAGTCTATTTAATTTAATAGGCTTTTAAAAAAGTATGAACCTAACATTTTAATTAAATAGGCCAGATCACGCCAGACTTTATGTAGGCCAGATCATAGATCCCTATAAGCCGGTCTAACCTATTCCCACCCCTAGTTACACTAGCTTAGAAAGCGGAAAAGGACCACATAATTTACCCCACCTTAATAATTTTTATTGTCTTGAACTTCATGAGATAAGAATTGCCAGCTAATATGGATAAAGTTTATATTCGGGTGGTTCAAAAAAATAAAACACTTAAATGGTAGGATAATTTGTCATTATAATTGTATTTTATACGTTGCAGGAATCTTAGTTCTGATGGAAAATATAAATTTGGCTAATGCAAAAATCAATAGATCAAAATGATTTTGTAATCTTAAATAAAGATTTTATCTTAGTTTTTTTTTATCTCCCAGTTCATCCTATAAATTAAATGCATATCTTATTTAATTATCACAGTTTACTTTAGATTAGGATAGATCTTATCACTTATCACTAAATTGTACATAGACTATAAATGTACTCTATAGTATCAATCAATCTTGCACATATTGATTAGGATGGCAACATCGATGACAAAAAAATCTACATTGGCATACACCATCTTCCTTGGTAGTAATCCAATTTCATGGCTCTAAAAGCAAAAAACAGTGGCACAGTCCTCAACGGAAACTGAATACAGAGCAATTGCTATTGCAACTTTGCTCATTGAAATTCATATTCCGCTACATAGTCCACCTAAACTACTATTTGATAACATTGGTGCAACTTATTTGTGCACCAATCCCATTCTTCATTTTCTCTTTATTACCATTTTGTCAAAGAGAAAGTTCAAGTAGGGAGGCTTCTGGTCATACATGTATCCACAAAATATTAGCTTAACAAATCATTTGCAACAAATAAAATTCAAGGTCTTGGATACAAGATCAAAGTTACAGACAACAAGTTAATCTTGCGGGGGCATAATGAACCAGCATTATCCTATAATCTTAAATGAAGATCTTATCTACTAGTATCTTTTATCCTAACTGATCATGTAATTTGAATGTAGATCTTATCTAATTGTTATAGCTTTGTTTATATTAACATAGATATGATTTCTTATTATCTTATCTCTTATCTTATTTTGGATTAGGATATGACTTATCGTTTATCAATCAATTATATATAAACATTAGATCTATAAATATATACTATACTAGCAATGAAATGCAATTTAGAATTCTCTCAACAAACGTAAAATTCACTCACAAAATTGAGAGAGGAAATAAGTTTTTATAATAGGTTACAATTTTGCTTGTGCAATCTTTAGCAAGTACTTGAAGTCCAGTATTTTTTTTAATTTGTAAGTTTTTAGAAAATACAAGTCCATGAGGTTGTTTTGGATTATCGTTTGGTTGAACTCGTAACTAGCATTTTTTCAATCCATCAGCATTATTGCTTTTCCATTGAGGACTTGGAGAAGTGTAAAATGTTTTTTGGAGTCTCTAAATTGGCAAACCAAACGCACACATAGTCTTCAAGCTTGACTTGCATTAGACACATTTATTTGTTTTCCCCATTCCCTTACATTGATCTCATAAACAGGACCTTTCTATCTCTCTTATTATATAAGGTATTTAAACTTCTCCACATTCTTTATTTTCTATTCTGTAGGTAACGACATTTCTTCAATTTTTCTTGGTTTCCATTTTTAATTTGTATGTGGTATATTGCGATTTAGAATATAGGTACAAAAAATATTCCTAGCATATGAGCTATCAAACAATGATAGATGAGCCACTTGATCTTCCCTTGTATAGTTTCTCTGAAACTTAGACAAGTAGCACCTACCTACCTTGTCTATATACTTCAAAACCAGGGGCATAATAAGTACTTTCTTTTTCTTCTTGCCTTTCTTAGTTTTGTTTCTCTTTTGTATCGTTTTCCATCAAGTATGCCAACGATAACTAGTTAATATAGAGTTAAATGCATACGAAGTAGGCCATTCGGCTTTTAGTTCATGCATTCCTTTGTCAAGCAATTATGTACTTATACATTGGTTGATACTCATATGCTAAGAATATTTTGATATTTTGTCAATTTTTTCTTTTCTCGCCTTTCTTAATTTTGATATTTTGTCACCCCAAAAAATGTATTGGCTTCATAATTAAGAACCTTGAGAATCCTACATACCTAAAATATCAACCATTGAATGTACCAATAATTAAGGATATGTACTTGGATAAATGAATGTACATGCAGTCGTTAATTTTTGTTTTTTTAAGTATTATGTTAACAACTTTCATCATTATTTATTATACATATACTTATATTTTGTTATAATATACCAATAGTTGGTTTTTTTTATCAATGTTATAATCCTACATATTTCCTTCAAAATTGTACCATTAATTTGAAATGAGCCAAAGTCACATTTAATTTATGAAAAATGCTATTTGCGAAGAAACCCATCATGTTGTATAACTAATTATGACATGCAAAAATATGACTATCTTTCGTATTTACTCTTAGTGTTATCTTTCTAAATCACATTTTATACTAATTAAATATATTATAATAATATTGTTTTCTCTTAAGTCAGCTTAGTTATTTAAGTTGTGAGAGATAAATTGAAAATGTGTGTCAGGTGAATCTTTCACAGGAATGCTACTGATTTTTTTCATTTTTTATTCTCCCTCCTCCACTTCCGACGTATATTCACTTTGATACTCACCTCTTACTTAAAATTTTCACCGAGTGTTAAAGTGTTTTGACCAGTTAAAATTGTCAATAGTTAAAATTTTGTCGATTTAGAAAAAGCTCTATCAAATATCCAATTTTTATTTTATAAGAAAAATGATTGATTGATATTTCAAATTTGAAATTTTATTTCAAAAATTTTATTTTATATTAATCGAACTAAAATAGAATTAATATAGAAAAATAGAATATTAATTCTAGTTATAAAATAATTAATTTAATAAAGGATATAATTAATTTAATAAAGGATCCCCTTTTTTGACACGAAATGGATATATCCATACCATATATCTTGGATTTATTTTTATGAAATAATTAAATATGGCAAAACCTATATCTAAAAAGGGTTCGCGTAAAAATGTACGTATTGGCTGAAAATTTATAATACTTATTTCTTTCTATTATTTTTAGGAGATTGTGAGCCACCTATCATAAATTTTAACTCGTTTTATTTTCAAATAAATTAATTTTAGAATATTATAATAAATGTCTTTTTTTCAAAAAAAAATCATTAGAATTTCTATTTGTTTTATTATTTTTCTCTTTATTTTTATAAAATAAAATAAAACAAAATTAGAGTTCTAAAAAAACTTTTAAGAGTTTTGAATTAACTTCTACTTTTATTGGGAATTATCTTGTATGAAAATAAAAATAATGAAAAAGAAAAGATTAGAATATACACATTCTCTATTTTTCAATTTCGAATCTTCATCAAAAGTTTTTTCTCGTTGTAAAATTCATTGTTTGAGAAAGAAAAAAATTTTCTTAAGATATATCAAGTAAAAAATTACATATAGCATGACAAGACTACAAAAAAACAAAGTAAGCCACTTTAATAGTAGTTCATTAAAGTTGTTCCTAATGGGTCTTTTATTTAGAAAATGTTGATGACATACTTTTTAGACAAAATAAGTATATATACTAATATAAAGATATTTTATATTGTCATGTAAACATAAACTATTATATTTACTATAATTTCTAATTTTTTGTTAGGGTAAAAACTTTTACACTAAAAATGTATAGCAACCAAAACTCTACTTTTAGCATGTTTTTCTTTAAAACACTATTGAATAACTTTCTTTTAAATCAAGTGAGCTTCAATTTCTTTTTTTTTTTTTTTGCTGAATGCTTCAGTTTATTTTCTTTACGATCGATCAACATAAATTTTATTCAATAATAAAGGGTTAATGAAAAAATGTATAAAAAATGTGCTATTAATCTTTTCATTTGTTTAAAATTCAAACGGTTTGCATGGCTCGAGTAAAATATATTAAAAAGTCATATAGCTTTCTTCTTGCTCTTTCCATATCTACAATTCGTATCCTACGTACGTACAGTCAAAACTGGTGGCCTTGGAGATTCTTCCAGGCAAACTTCCTTGTCCAAACCAAATGAGGCTAGATAAATTTAAAATTCAGACTATGGTTTTAATATTCTCATTTCCCGTTAATAATTATTATTTTCTTATACAAGATTAAATAAGGTATTGTCAAAAGAAGTTTCGATCGCATGCTAAAGAGTAAATAGTGGCCACAAATACTTAGAAAAAACGGGGGAAAGGAGAAGGATTACTGACTTACTGGTTAGTATCAGAAATATTAATACGGTAAGTTTTTATTAATAAAATATTAATAATACTAAATGTTGTATTTATATAAAAAAAATTACTTTTAGGTAACAGTCAATAAAACTGTTATTCGTATTGGTGAATCCTGTTATTTCTAGAACTTCTTTTTGTGTGTTTCCAATTGCATTAAGTCATGAGGAAACATAATAGGTTATCATTGAATATGAAAACAAAATTTAAGTGGACCAAACGGCAATAACTGCTTTGGACTTTGGAGGCCCTTTTGAATCAAATGTTTGCCGCTGTTATTAAAGAATATGAAAAAGGTCAAATAATCCAACTAAGCATAGTTTTGCTTCCAACGGAAACCAAAGATAGAAATTTAATAGCAAAAGGTCCCAAAACGACGAAGGAATTTTAGCAACTAGGATGCCTTTCTCTATACGTGACTGCTTTTCTTATGTGTAAATTTTCAGCTGTTCCCCCTCCTGCCCATCATAGTTTTCTATGATTGTTATACATTTTTTTATAATATTACTTTTTTTATTTATGTCTATCACATCAACCATTTTATCTTTTATACTTTCTTTTTTATCTCTTTGTATTAACAACTTTTTATACTAAATTTTTATATCAATACAATTTCTGTTATTCTTTTAGGAAAATAAAAAGATCGGAGAAGGAAATGACAGGAGTTCTGATTTGATTGAGCCGTGTGGGATTTGTAAAATAATAGATAGCAGTGATACGGTCACGTGTATCCATCGTGTCCACACTCTACAATATTATGGAGCTACTTTGAGTTTGCTTATTCCATTGGGTGAGAACCGACTATATATGACTTATGAGGATCTCTTTCACCTTAACACACCATATAGTTTAATATAGATAGTTGAATAAAGTGTTTAAGTTATTATAATTTTTTTTTATATATGATTTTAATTCTTAATTTACGGATAATAAAAAATTATTAGATGTTATGTTTAAAATTTAGATCAATATAAATAAAGTATCTTATGTTACATTTAATAGACATAAAAGTTCTTTAAAATAACTTGTCAACAAATTTATTTACAAATATCATCTGAATTTGAATAATTTGTTATCATAAAAGTTAATAATAAGTAAAAAAACAACTCATTAATTATAATTATTATATGAAATTGAGGAATAACTTACTAATTAATTGACAGTGTGAAAGAACTCTTTTAAAATTGAATTAACCACTATACAACTTGTCAATAACATTTTATCATTATGTTATTTTAACAAATATAAGTAGAGGTGAGTATATAGGTTTAGGTTCGCGGGCTGATCTGTTAAGGTCGTGGATCAGACAGATTATGGGTCTTTTTTTTTTTAATAAATATGTATAATTACAAGTAATACTTGAATTAGGTCTGTTAAATCTGCAAACTTACGAATTTTTATTTGTGAGCTCGCGGGTAGTTCGTACAAGACAAAATTAATTTTAAAATAAAAATCATACAAATTGAGGATTTGAGACTTCAGACTTTGAAACCTTCCCTTTTAAACCCTCATTCCATTGTACGTCTCCTTCCCTAGCCCTCACCCCATCACACGTCTCTTTTCCCGACCCTCACTTTATCGCAAGACCCACAATTTCACTTTTTTTTTTCCTCGACTATGTGCAACCTCCCTACCCCGACCAACATCATGTCACGCTTTCCTTACCCCTGCCAAACACCACACGAGAAGGTCACTTCCTTCATCCGCGACTCGCGAGCGTCGCCCCTCTCTACGCATTGCACCTTTCTCTTCCACTTCGTGCCTCCCTACAACCCCATGTCTCTCACTGTGTCACACCTCTTTCTTGTTTATGGTTGTGCCAAACAACCAAAAATATATTTTTTTTCTAAAAGAAATTATTAATTGAACCTGGAGACCGATTTGTTTATCTGCAGGCTTGACAAACTGAATATGAACCTAAAAAAAATCATTTATTTTGCAAAACAAATGTACCTAGTCCACTTAAAATATGGATTTCACGAACTATACCTTAAACAGACTAAATTGTATACTCACCCATAAATATAAGAACATAGGAGAAGACATTTGTTATCTTTTTGGTGTACGAGGTGAAGGCATCTTATAGACTTATACTTTCTATGTTTTTCTAGTATAATTGAAATAATTTTTCACCTTTTATAATAAATAATTATAATCATAAAGTTATATATTACGTTTGGCCCATGCAATACATGAACTAAAATATTAATGATCATATAATTAAAAATTATTAAGTTTATAATAATTATTTTAAAAGTAATCATATATAGAATAATTTCTAATAATGTGTTTATACTAACTAACACTATCAAAATAAAACTTACTTTCTAATAAATTTTAATTAATTTATAATGTAAACTTTATTTTATTAGTAATGTGTCAAAATTAAACTTTAAATATTTTAGGTCTAGTCTGTTCCGTGTGCAATGTACTGTAACCAGTTAAAATATATGAGAAACTATAGTTGCTCACAAAAAAAAGCATACAGTGGCATCTGCCCGTAAGATATATTTTCATTAGGCAGTGGAATAGTAAAATGTTATCAATATCATATTATGTAATAGATATTTTATTTATCAATTCTTAGATTAATTATTATCTTTAAAAATTGATTAACAAATTCATAAGAATTTTCAATACTTTTATATATATATATATATGGAGAGAGAGACAAAGAAAGAGAGAGAAATGATTCATTTTAATTTGTGTTTTAATATTAAGTTATTTGGTTTGACTTTATAAATAAAAATGGCTTGAATTTACAAGATATATTGTATTCAAATTAATTCATTGAAAGATACAATATACAAGGTTAAATAAATTTAGAAACTTATAAATATAACTTTAAATTAATAAATAATTTTATAATATATGTCCAAATTTAAGAGTACAATTATAAATTAATATGAAGTATGTTAAAAAATATTTATACTTTAAATAAGAAGTGTTGTATATCGAAAAGCTCTTAGTTGATTTTCCTATATATGCTAATGCATGCCTAAGCGTTGGCGGCTTCTGGGATAATGTCACGGACAAGCCCTCGATCATCCTGCTTAAGGGTGGACTGAGGCCCAATTGCATGTGTAGGGAAAGGTAATTTCAGATCATCCTCACTCATTCCAGACAACTATGATAACTCATAAGATTATCTTCATATACCTAATTCCAAGAATTCGCCTAGAGATTTTATTTAGGTTAGGTTCCCAGAAGACTTGCAAGAACAATAAGTATGAATAATATACACTTTCTTTAAACAAAAAGTTATATATGTTTGTAAACTATTTTGAAAAAAAGTCGATCTTTGGAAATTAATCATTGATTTTCTATAGATGGATATCCTACTTCATAAAAAAAAAAATTAAATTATTATTTTATATTTCAGTTTAAATTTATAATTTGACTAATAAATTTGATTATTTTTTAATAAGCTTTCTACTTTTTCTGTTTTATTTTAATTTTAATTGCGTTGATTAGGATTTAAAAACTCCCCTGACACATAAAGTTTAAAGGTTTATTTATTTTATTTTAAAGATGATGAAAAGTAGATTAATATACATGATATTTTAATTTTTTTCCAAATAAATTTTATTACAATCAAATATTCGTACCTTGTATATATTAGTGTTCAATTAAATTAATGTTTAACCTTTTTTTCTTTTTTCAAGACGAAAATGGTATTTTAATTTTTTTTTTGAAAAGAAATGAAAAATATATTGAAGATTGGCAATAACCAAATTGACGTACTCATGTACTAGTTCGTCGTTAACTAACTTTTTTTTGCTAATTTTATCAAATTCATTTTTAAAGTTCTATTCTCAAACAACATTAATCCATTTTTTTAACATCAATTTAAATTCTAGCAAAATATAAACTCAACAAACCTATCAATCATCTCGTGTTTCCCTCAATTTAATACAAAAGATAAATTGTGAGGTAGCAATACTTGATTACATTTGCAATATTTACAAGTTCCAATGTCTCTTGGATTCCAATATATATGTCTTAACTTATTAGTCATATATAGTTTCTGATACAACTTTTAATTCACTCCCTTTTTGGCTGCCAACCTTGCAAACGAAGGGTAGAATCCGTAGGCCATAGTGTCTTTTGATTTTTATACAAGAGATGCTATAATGCATGAACCTCTTTGGGTCAAAGGTAGAATCCAATGCGCTTCAAAATGTCCTTTGTGACATAGGGGTTATGGTCTTGGTCTTGCTACTCTTCGGACATGAAGATTCTTTAATTCATTTTCTTTCTTCTATTGGTTTAAGTTAAAATGTCCACGTCTCATTTAATTATTCTTTTCGGTCGATTGTCTTGATTAAAAAAAAAAACAAAAGTAGAAGTTATTTAATTTAGGTTAAAGTATAACTTTAGTCTCTTATCTAATTTTTTCAATTTATTTTCTTAAATTTGAAAAAGTTTTACTTTAGTTTCTGAAAGTATCCTTGTTAGAACAAATCAACCATTTTATATATTTTTTATGCTTATGATATTAATTTTGACTGACGTATCAAATATATGGTATAATATCTTTCATGATTTGTCATGTGTCTTTTAAGTTAACGTAATTAGTGTATGTTTAATTTACCTTTAAAATTATTATAATATGTGTTTCAATACAAAATAGTGAATAAAATAAAATGAAAGCAAAAACAATGATCATGATCCTTTTCTAAAAATATTTTTGTCTCATAAGTAATTTTTTTACCTGATTTCTAAACATGATCTTTGGGTGAGAAACTAACCAAAAGACTAATTTAGTCTAAGAAAAACATTTTAAAAAATCAAAGTAAAATTTTTTAAATTAAGAGCAAAGGAACCGAATTGAAACAAAAAAAAATTAGATAAGACATAAAAAATTATATTTTAGCCTTAAGCATTGGTGATATCTTCGGAGATTATACCTTTAAAGGCTTTTAGATATAGTCACACTTAGTGATCATTAAAGTGAGTGATTTAAGAGATCCCACTCCTCAAGGTGCTTCTATTCCTCAAAGAAACTTGAAGCTGTAAGAAAAATGGATTGCTCGGTTCATAATGAAAAGTCTAGATCCATGCAACTTAAAATAATTTAAATGTTTTTCTTTTTATTTTAAATGTTTTTCTTCCATTCTTTAAAAGTATACTCATTCTAGACGGGAATAGAATTTAGATGGGTAAATATAAAAGAAATTAACAATAGCTAAAAAAAGAATACAATATACTTCTTATATTCTAAATTATATGATATTTTAAAGAAAAAAATTATTTTAAAATAAATGTCCTTTTATAAAATTATTATTTCATTAAATATTTATTTTCATTAACTACTCTTAATCAATAGTAGTATACGGTAAAAATAGATGTTGTTAAAAAAAGTAAGAGTAGATAAATAAATAAATAATATATCTACATATTAGAAAATTGTTTAATATTTTTATGAAACTCAACAAATTAATTACATTCTTTAATATATATATATATATATATATATATATATATATATATTAAAATCTTAAATTTCATGTAAACTACAACGGGTGAAGTAATTAGCATACTCAACAAATATTTAACCAAAAACAGTAAATTCAATCCTGTAAAAAAACAGTAAATTCAAATAATTAAAACCATTACAAGATATCGATAACAACTTTAATATCAAGTCTTGGATAGTAATACTAATTGTTTTAATATCAAGTCTTGGATAGTAATACTAATTGTAAATGCTAATTTTGTTGCAATGATCAAACACTAACAATAGTTCATTATTCTTGTAAGAAATAGTTATTATTATTATTATTATTCATTAGTTGATAATATAAAAAATCATTATACTCACAATTAATATGTGAAAATTAAACTCAATTACCTTGTATAAAAATGTCTCTTAAAAATAGAAACAAATCATCTAAAGAATAATGATTTTGAAACTCAGCTGTACAATTTTTCTGTGAAAGCAACCATGCGTATAATAAGAAGAAGAAAAATGCAGCTATTTAATTTTTCAAGTGAGTGGGTACATACTTCCCTCAGACTTTTGTGCAAGAGTCCGTCCCTGGCTAGATTCAGTGTGCTCCTTGGAGCATCGATAATTTTTGTTTTGATTTAGCATGTGGGATAATGTTCTCTTTTATAATTCAAATTACAACATGATATATTTAAGTAAAACGAGATGTTCTTGACATGGATTTTTTTGTTACTTATAAAGGAGGGGAAATTTCGTTAGAGGGATATGCTATAATATGCAATTTGCAAGGGCTTCAAATTCAAGGTGTGTCCTCCATCCAAATGATCGCTGCAAATAGGCTCCAAAGTGGTGTGTTCACCGTACATCCACCATTCAAAAAGGTTCTCAATCTCATTCTCGCAGAGATACAAGATTTATCCCCAATTTGGAAAGGCCATTGTGGGAGCACACAATCATATCTCATAATCAACTGAAAAAACCGCCAGCCACCATTCAGAAAACCCAGAGAGAGACCTTCACTACACCTCTTTCGGTTTATCAAAAAAAATATAAATAATAATAGACAAATACTAATAGATATTTTTTACGATATTCATTAAAAAACCAAAAAATAAAATTTTAGAATACATAAAATTACACTTTTCCTACTTTTTTTTTACACTTTAATTTTTATATTAAATATTTATTTTTTTAGTCAAATCATAAGAATATTGATTAAAAAGATCCCATAATAATAATGGATCCCATTAACAAAGGAAAACCCAGTTGCAGCAGGCCAATGGGCCCACACTTAGTTTGCCTTTTTGTGATGGGACTTGCCAGCCACAATGGCTAGGCAATGATTCATCTTGGACCCACAAATCATGGCTTAGTGCTAAGCCCACTTATGCCCACCATGCCCACTCATCTTTTAATTCCTTATCCCCCCCCCCCCTCCAACCTCTTCTCAACAGCGGAATTATGCTACTGTGCGTTTAGAGCAACTTGGGTGCATTTTAAACCCCCTGCATCAATTCTCTTTTTAGTTTTAAGTCGCAAACAACTTAAAGGCTACAGGTTTGAATGCCCTGGTGACATTTTACATCTCATATTTTTCTACTTGAATATGCAAAGATTAGGTGCCCAAAATCGTATTAGGCACGCATGGGGAGATTTAATACCTCAATGAGTGGCACCAATAAGGTTGCCATAGAAGATTTGGAATTGGATGAAAAGAGTGTACTTTATGCGTATAATGATGACTGTTTTCTATTCGTATAAAGTAAATCAACCCACTAGATAAATCTTAGATTACTCCCATCTTTTGAAATTTTTTATAGGAAAGAATCCAGTTAAATGTACTTAGTGAAGGGAATAAGAACATTCTACAAACAAAATTATTGTCGTAAATCTAATTTATACACTGATAACATTATCTTACGGAAGTTTCGTTCCAATGCTTGTTTCTATTATTAGTGCATGGAGCACTAGCTAGAATGGTCCATTGGTCCAAACTCTAATTGATTGCTCTACTATGCTATCCCATCTAAAACACATTGCATCTAATAATGTAACGCTACTTTATTTTACATTTTTATATATTTTTTAGTTCATGTGTATTTTTAGATATAGGATATGGACCATTAAATCTGACAATGTGAATCAATGCCCTCCTCTGCACATCTATCACAAACAGAAGTACTAGGTTTAACCACTGCATCAGGGGCAGCGATCCAAAAGTACTTCGTAGTAATATAGCATAATATCTTTAGTTTGCAAGGCAGCCTTAAAAGAAATGCAATTAGATGAATAAAAAAAATATATGTAATTAGGATTAAAAAGAAAAAAAAACTATTAATTAGTTTACTCGAAAAGGCAGCGCAGTGTAAATGACCCCATGCACAAAAATGAGAGAAACGACGACCCTTCCAGGTAACGAAAATCCATATTTTCACGAATTAGCCCGGGACTAGATGGTGAAACAAGACAATAAACATCCACAAACAATAGTATACAATAAGACTAAGCAGGGGGTTCTTTAACTTATGTACTTAATAAAAATGATTAATATATTTTTCTTAATTGCATCAATTATTTAAGATGAAAAAAATATTATGTAATTCGATACCAATAAGCGTTCATGATCATGATTAATTTTTATATGACAAGTATTCTAATTTTTAAAATTTTAAAAAATTAATAATACTTAATTATGTGTCATATGATTATTAGTTGAAATCAAATATTCTAGAAATTCCTCTTTGCAGTGGGTTATTTAACTCCATTTTATTTTATTTGGAGTAAATTAAACAACTTTGTAATCAGGACAAATACTATAAAAGTTTTTTATATAATTACCCAGTTACAAATTGTAGGTATGATTATTTTATTATTTTTTATCATAATTATTTTTATAATTATTCTAAGCTTGATTTGTAAAAATTATTTATATCATGCATGCACAGACATTAAAATCATAAAGTAAAAACAACAATTATACCAAAAATAATAACTAGGGGTGAGTGAGCATGATTTGACCTGAGGTGAGATTGATTTAGATAGATTTAAATTTTTTTAATTAGGCTCAGTACATTTTTAAGACATCTTCAAGTTATATTTAAAGTCGTTTTAGTCTAACCTGGTGTTGTACATTCTTTTAAAAAGTATATTTTTTAAAAATTGTGTAGTAATATAAAAAATGTTTTATTTAATAATATTGTGTATAACATGATTTTATATTTATAACGATATTATTTATTTTAAAATATAAATGAATTTAAGTTATATTTTTTTTTTATTTACTAAACATAATAATAATAAGATTGGTATATTATATTAAAATTTCGAGTCAATACTATTTTGTGCTACCCATTTCGAATCTTAATTGAGTCTAATTTAAATTTTAATAGAAGATCCTATCAAAATTTCAAGCAGAATAAAAACAAAATAAATGGTCCAAACTCTTCCCTTACTCACCTCTAATAATAACACAAAAAAGGTGTATAGTTACCGACCGACCACCTCATCCAAAAAGGAAAAACAGATATATATGGAGAAGGAAAAATAAGGGAACGTGCATTGCTTACATAGAATCCGAATAATGCGCATCTAGCTATCATGCAGGCCGAGGAACTCTTGGGCAGAGAATAAAAAAGAAAAAAAAAATATGAGCCATTTTCGATGATCGTCGTTAGTTGAACTAAAATGTCAAGAACAAGAATCCTTCTTATGTGATAGAAAATTTTTATTTTAATAATTAATGTAAGTTAATATTATAAAATAATTATATTAATTATTTATTATTAGTAAGTTTTATGTTATATAATTAAATTAAGTAAATTTATTAGATAATTAAATAAAATAATATAAACTTAAATGAATATATATTATGTTGGTTTATTAGGAGATAATAAATTAACTAACAATCTAAATATTCTATTTAATCCTTAATAATTAAAGATGTTGTAGATTTTAGAATTTTTGATAAATTATTCTAAATTATAAACCTATGACTTTTTAACTTGAGTGTAAAAAATAAAAATATTCCAACAACATTGCAGAATTTGAAACCCAGCCCCACTGCTACAGTATATAAAAGTAATAACGGGCCCTGATTGGCTTTGCTCCAAGATTTTTCAATATGATGTGATTTAATGTACGAAATAATGTGGTATATAAGCAACACTATTGATCGTACAAGAGCACACACATTGGACGAGACTTGGCCTTTTTTAACAGCCTGACAGGCTACAATTCCTATATGCCGACGAAACGCATTTTGAACAGTTCCTAGCCCTCGCTACTCACCACGTGCTTATATGAAACTATGATAGAAGTAGAAAGAATATACAAGTTTATTATATTCCCAAATGTTCGCGCCGGAAAAAAAAATCTTCTTTAGAGTTTATAGCAACCCACGTGTGGTGAAGAAGGAAAAGGAAAACAAGCAACCTCATTGGGGTGTGTCAATGAACCAACACCATAGTTTAATCATGTAAATTTAGGATAGAAACACAAATAATTGAAAGAAAATACAAGAATTAATAGAGAAAAGGAAAATCAGCAACCCCGTTGGGGTATGTCAATGAACCAACACCATAAATTATGTAAATTTAGGATACAAACAAAATAATTGAAAGAAAATATCCTCCATATATACGAATAAACATTTTCTTCAATTGAAAAAAGAACTTAAACCTTTGAATGACTTCATATCACATGGCAAATGATGAGAATGTAAAAAGGAAGAAGCTGTTTTATTTGATTGTGCGTTTAATTGTATGCTAGCCAATATACATGCTTACGTGATCCAATTAAGATTATCACGTACGGCGAAAATAATTAGAAACAAGAAAATGATCAAGAAAATACAAGAATTGAATAGAGGGGTGAAGTGAAAGAACGAAAGGCTATGATATTGTGTTACGTACATCGACATGAAATCATTAGTCGATCACAACTCAAAACCATTACTCCTAATGATCCTAATAAGAAGATAGTTGCTTCCGGGTTATTATCACTATTAGAAAATTATCTTTCTTCGACACTAAATCTAAGACGGTTCTCTAGAACTATCTATGCTATGCGAGGATATTTTTGTAATTAACGAAATTTTTTTTTTACATCACAAAATCTAAGACGGTTCTTTATGATCGTCTTAGAATGCCACCTAGAAGCAATTTTATAATAACGTGAAACAATGATAACGATAATTTTATCTATGACCGTCTTATTTTCTAATAATGTATTTGACTTTTAAGTGCGTGAATAGTTAGACAAGGGTCGAATATACCCAAAAAAATAAAAAAATCGTACGTATAGCTGACTGATATAAATTTTGTCTATCCAAAATAAAATTGTTAATACAATATATTGTATATAAGCACCTAAATTAATATATATCATTAATGTATCGTATTATTAATTATTAATATTATGATATATCATAAGAATATCTGTACCTTGTGGGGGCTGTCTTTTTGTTCAGACTTTGTATTAGCTAATTAATATAGGCATTAAATTCATGAAATATATAAGAATATTTTTACTAATAATATAAATTCTATTAAATATTGTTTATATTTGATGGGAACAAGCTAATTAAATTAGTACATAGATTATTTTTTCTTGAACGTGGCTTTCTTAGAAAATTTACATCAGCATGTGCATCAACAACGTTAACATTACATGGGATTGGTATGATGATCTTCCAAAGCATCCACTGTTTTATTTTGAGACACGTTGTTGGGGGCAGAAAAACTCACGGGCTCTGTAATATTTATCTATTGCCATTGCGATGGTTTTTTCTTCTACTCTTTCATCATTAGGTGCCAACATCTGGAGGCTCTAGTTCTTCCCTGCAAGCTAATAATACGTGCCTCTGTTTTCAACCTTTTGGCCGCAATACAGCTAACATAGTCCACCACAAACTTGAATGCTTTTCCTACCATAACACTGTCCTTGCCAATTAATGAGAGTGACACACACAGCTGTTCTAAATTATAATTGCAAGCTGGCATTTTAAAACCTTTCTTTTCTTTTCTGTTTTGTTTTGTCCCATGCATTATCCTTTAACGAGTAAGTTAGGTTCTTTCCAAGTTTTAAAGCTGTTTTGCTTGAGATACATAAAAAATCTGACACACCATCGTGTTCTATGCATAGACATGCATCTTCACAATTAAGGTTTTAAATTTACCACTTTTTTAAGTGCTTTTAAGATTGTTTTCTTATCAGCATTGGAATTTTATTTAATAATCTTATGTTAATCTTTAATACGAACCTTTATTGATTACATCAATTATCAAGTTGAAATTCTAATTATATCATGTAACAACTTGAAACTTGAAAGCATAGTTTTATTCCTCAGTTCAAATCGGATTGTCCTAAAATGACACCTGTGTTGACCAAAAAACAGTTCTTTAAATTACGGGTTGCAATAATAATTGCGCCCAAAATAATGATAATATCATAATTTTGAAACCTCATTGCCATCATAATTGCATTCTTACATCTTTAAACCCCAGCCAAAAGTAAAGATAATAACTATGTAGGAGTAAGTTGTTATAAACAGAGCTTCTTCCAAGTTTCGTAAGACAACAAATTGATTTCAATTTGTTAATCTATATTCTATCGGCGATAGGTTGTAGTCACTGACTAATCATTGCTCAAAAGTGTTGCAAACCACACTCGCACAGTGGTCTGGTACTATCAAAGTAGCCCACAAGGAGAGTTAGTCCAAAGATAATTTGTTAAAAAGTTTTGCGGCCGTTGAAGTATATCTTCGAAAGAGTTAACACCTACCAAAGCACAAAGCTGAAAGCTCCCTAACTTTTTAAATAAATAAAGCTAAAGCAAGTAATAAAGGTATGGGGGGAAGAACCTAGTAGCTACAAAAATAAAAATAAAAAAGCTGATATTTTATGCTACATTTCATTTATAATGTCGGTCACTAGCAATTTGGCATACGTTTTGGTTGTAGTTTGAAAAGTTGGACAATGACATTTGGAATTTTGTGATCAAGAAAACAACAAATCCAATCTAATATCGACTAGGCTAGCTCAAGCATGCATCATCGAAGAACCGGAGATGAATACATCAGTAATCCCACATAAGCATGTTCTCAACAATTTTTAGACAAAGATTTACAAAGTGTAATTTAAGATAAATTTGTCTAATTAATCATAGTGCTTTCATGATAACTGCTAAATAATTGTGAATTTATAGGAGTTAAATAGTCAAATTTTGGCTTAAAATTAATTATTTAGTAGTTATTTGTAATTAAAAGTGAGAAAATTAATTTAATTGAATTTCTGGTTACAGATACGAAAAATAAGGTTGCATTTAGCAAAAGTGGCACAGAAAGGAAGAAAAAAGAAGAAATTCTGAAGCAGGCCCAATCCAATAGGGGCGCTAAGCGCGCATCAGGCGCTAAGCGAGCAACTAACTACAGGCGCTGAGCGTGGCGTTAAGCACGAAGGTGGAAACCGTTACGCGCGCTAAGCCCAGCTAGGCGCCCAGCGCCCGATCCAACAGAAGCACAGGCCCAGCGTGCATGGCGCGCCCAGCGCACGATCTGAACGCGCTAAGCGCGAGATGTGGCGCTGAGCGCGACTACGAAGGCCCATAAGCCCACTTCAGCAACTATAAATAGAGAGGCAGTCCCAAGGAAATTTCATCCCATCTCAGAGCATCACTCTCAGTACTTCAAGCCTGAGTTTTCTTCCCTCTTTATATTCTTTGTTTTGTTAGCCTATTCTTTCTTCCATCCCTAGTTGTAAGCCCTCAAATGGCCATGAGTGGCTAAACCCTAGCTAGGGCCTGGCAGGCCTAAAAAGCCAACGATGTACAATGAGCTTCAAGAGTTATCAATGCAAAGGAATTTATTCCAGGTTTTTCTGTTCTATTTCTTTTCTTTTATTCTTGCATTCATTCTTAGATCTCTTTTTGGGTTTTAATCGCTCGGGAGAGGGTAATTCTCAATAATATTTAAGATTCAATGCATGTATCAGTTTTAGGGGTTATACGCTTGGGAAAGGGTAACACCTAATAGAACATCTAAAGAAAAGAATCATTGGGTTAGCATTGCTAGGCATAGAATGATAACTCACTGCCCATGCATCTAAGCAACATCTAGAACTTAATCTTAACGCATTTTAATTATTGAATCTTCGCAAAGGCATTTGGGAGATAGGTAGTTAAAATAGGCTTGTCAACGTGAGGCATCAGGGACAAGTAGTCAACAGATGTGGGTAGAACTAACACCATTTCATTGGTAATGAATATCATACTTACATGCATCGTAGGCCAATTGGGTTTGTCTGGTCTTGCCATTTCTATCAATTGTTTTCCCTTTTACTTATTTGTTTTAGTAATAGCACTCTTTACTATTCCTACTTTCATTCCTACTTTACTACTTTACTCCCACTTACAAATTGAGAGGTATTGAATAAGTGCAATAAAATCCCTGCGGACACGACACTCAGACTTCCGAGCTTTACTACTTGTCACGATTTGGTGCACTTGCCAAAGTCTTAACATTTCATAATTCAGATTCTGAAAGTAAATACTTTCTTTTTAAAAATTAATGATTCTTTTACTAGCTAGATCATGAGAGTTGAATTTTTTCGACTTCAATAAATTCGGTTTAGCTCGTTATTCTCACTCCAATGTGTTGTCACTCTTACCAATGGTATTTTTCATCCGACCTTAACGGATATTAATATCATCATTTCGTGTAACCTTTAATATTTGTTTATATTTATAAATTTAAAAATAGGTTAGTACTTATTTATTGGCTGGGAGTTTAAATAATTTTTTACGAGGTCATACTTCAAATTTCATTATTATTGTTGAGGGATAATTTTTCATATTTATAATAATAATCTTATCCAACTTGAACTCAAACATGATTATTTTTAATAAAAAAATACTCCTAATCTTTACAAATAAATATTTTCATTGTATAAAAATTATTATTTTTTGTATATTTTAATCTTATATATAAATTTGAATGTACAATTTGGGGAGCTTGGCCTTTCTTTCTCTTTACTCTCTCGAGTAGTAAAAAAATTCTCTCAACTATTATCTAAAAAAAATCTCTCAACTATCTCATCATTTTATCATTATTTGTATTCTTGATCTCTTAACTGCTTATTTATTTTAACTTATCATCTTTTATCTTTGCCTTTTATTGAATTTTAATATTTTGAAAAAAATTATAAATAGTTAAAAAATAACTTTATATAACAATTTAAATTATTCATTATAAATCTAAAATATAATTTATTTATTTAGTATAAATTTCAACAAGTATATAAAAATAAATATTTATATTTTGTAATATACATGTTAAAATAATAATTTAATATTTTGCTCAGGAACCCTCACGATTTCATCAAATTTAAAAGGGATTCTTTTGTAACATTGCTCCAATTTTATGCATCTCTTCCCCAAACTAGGGATTTTCTTTGGGTCATTATTTGGGGATTGAGTATTCATTTCCACTTGAAAGCCCAATGGCCCATAAGCTTCGGCTTATATCTTTGATATTCCAGAGTGTACAGTGTACTGTACCAGGCATCGGATCTAAACGGTCTAATAAATTAAGTTGTTGCTATATTCACTCCCCTTTTTTGCTTGTCCACCTCCTTTTTAATTTGTTTTCCAAAAAATACACTTAACAGTACCAGGCCTTAGTAAAGGATTTGTAGGAGGCATTTGCTATATCCACTTCCCTCTTTGCTTACACACTGTTTTTTTTTTTTTCATTTTGTTTTCCAAAATTGTCCTCTTTTAAAACCTGACAACAATCCCATCAAGTTTTAGCACAAAGCCTCAAACTTTCCACAAAATTAAAGAGACCCAAATTTTCTCTCCACTATTTTATCTCTCTTGCTTATGCTATATTACATTAGTTGAAGAATCAAACAAACTATAACAATTCCCGCCAATTAACAAATCCAACAATTTCGTACCACTGTGTCCCCAACTTGTGAAAGATCGATTGACGCGATTTGAATCCCAAATTTCTCCTCCTCTTCGCACGGTTAAGGATTTCAGAGATTCTACGATTTCTTCGTATTCAAGGTCACGAGCAGATCTTGGTTGTCCTTTGTTTCCTTGGTCGTGAGCCCGTTGCCATAGTTAGAGAATAATCACTGATTTGAAAAAACAAATGTACAATATTCTTGATTGCACTACACTTTATTCCAGGGGGTTATATTTTTTAAAGAAGAAAATTTGGGAATGAGCCTTTTTTTATTCATAGCCAATTAGTCTTTAAATTTTTTTTCGCTGGTTGCTGGATTAGAGATGATATGTTGATGGGATGGTGGAAGTGTTAAAGAATGAGGGTATTGAAATAAGAATGGGGTGGGGGTTGTGTGAGGTTTCTGGGGTGGATAATTTTTTCAGGAAATGTCATTAGGGGATTGCATTTTTTAAAAACAAATTAAAAAGAGAAGTGTGTAAGTAAAGAGGGAGAGCGGATATATCAATGCTTTTGTAGGATTCATTCATGAGCCCAAGACCACGACAAATTTTAAATAACTTTTCTCTTAAAAAATATCTCCCTAAAAACCCCAAAATATGAAACACTTCAAACCTTAAACAAGCATCAAAGATAGTTTTTCTTTTTGGTGCGCCAATATAGTTTTTCTTTTTATCGAGTTATATTATTTTTATACACATTTTTTATAATGTCTTTCTAAAAATTATATTTTTTCTTTTATTATATTATTTATCTTATCTTATATTTTTCTCTCCCTCTTAGTTGTAAACGAAAATGTGAAAATAAAATATATTATTTTCTATTTAATCAAACTTTGTTGTTATACACAAATCTTAAACACACAAGTCAATTGACTCAATTCTAATTGAATTATAGGTTCGCAGATAATGGGTATCTGTTTCATTTATAATTTATGTATTCTTTAGTTTAAAGTTTAAAGTATGGATATTTTTATAGAAGATAATCCTGTTTGAAATGGGATTTTTCATAGTATAGTAAAATCTATTCTTCTAACTACGATTTTAGACGTTATGTATTAAATATAACAAAATTTCCTTGCTCTCACTTCTCTAGTCTGATTCTCCAAATAAAAGATCTGCATTACCTTGTATACAACTTTTAAAAAAATGATAATGAGAGAAGTTATATACAAGGAAATCGTGTTTAGTAGGTCAAACTTAGTTGTTTGAAAATCATAAACATGCATTCTTTTGTCTAATTCTTTCGTTTTAACTTAGCTAGCAGTTGAATTACTGATTAAGTTGGTTAATGTTCTAATTGGATTGATTTCTTCTCCAAAAAATGGTTTGACGTGTTAAAAAAATATTTTGATTTCATGATTTAGATAAGATTACCAGATTATTAACAATGATTTACAAAGAAATTGCACATCGTGTTACAAAACTTAAAAGAAAATATATTTATAATGATTAAAAACCTTTATTCTTTTATGTTGGTATCCACCGCTCACCGAACCCCAACTTATTGAAATCTTTAAGCCTAATTTGGTTAAGTGGTTCCCTTCCTTCGGCTTCCAGTGGCATTATGGCCCAAATACGAAGCATCTTGCTTTTCCTAAAGAAATGTTACAATAAGTAAATGGATTATGGGACCTAGTAATAGAAAATGTTTCAAATTTATAATTTTAGAGATAGAGATGTACCCAAGAAAAAGTACATGTGAAAACGATTGTTGCACTACACTTCTTATCGAAGATATCATTTTAAGAACAGCATGCATTATTAGTAGAGTTATTATATATGTGTTTGGACTACCTTGTTTCGATATTTTTTTAGCATCTTTTAAAAATAAACAAAACTTTTTTAAAATAAAATTATCGGCTAATATGCACTTAATAGCACATTGTTGTTAAACTACTAAAAGAGGCATGGATATCTAACTGATATCGAATTATCAATTAGATCTTTCAGATGCGTTTTCTAATCTTTCGTTGCATCCATAGTATAGTAGGAATTAATAAAATGTCTTGCTCCTTTCGTTTTTTTTAAAACACACACACAGATTCTTGAAATAAATTATATACGAGAATTTTACGTAATTGAGTATTAACAGGAAAATGTCCTAAATAAGTTGGCTCTTATGAGATGATTGGAATCCATGTGCAAACTGCATAAGCGAAGAATCTTGATATGCTAACAAGCTGAATTAAATCCAGATGTTTCAATATCAATTGGGGTATTAAATCGCATGATTCATGTTCATAGCCAACTACTTCTTCGGTTGCATGGTAAATGGCTTTGTAAGAAGTTGATCTGTCTTAGCTTCTGAAAAACCAAAACAGTGCCGAATATACACACAATTAGAAGACGCTTTTTTACTTCCTTTTCCACACTCCTATTTGACGTGATGTTGTGTGAAAATGACTTCCTCAACCTCACATGCATCACTAGCTAGCGTCTTCTAAATAGAATGAACTCAGACCTCGTTATATATTACGTTCCAAAGTAGCACTTTGCCTGATTTCTTTTAGTTTGAAAGTTACTTTAAAACTAAAATTATAAAGTTAAACTTGAGCTGTTTGAAAGTTCTATTCTCAAAATTTCTTTTAAATTATTATTTTTAGATGATGTGTTCTTAAATTCTGATTTTTGAAATAAAGAAGAAAAAAAGTAGAAGTCCAAACTCTTGAAATTAATTTTTGAGGAACTCTTTTTTGTTTTCGAAATTTTCTTCATTTTTTTTTGTTAAGAGACTGCGAATTTCTTTGATCTGGTCTTCTTAAATAAGCTCTTGGGGTCATCTTGACATAATTGACTTTCAAACTCATATAACACTTTTAACCATAACTTTATACCATATGCCGCAACTAGAATCTTAATTATTTCAGACTGCGAAGGAGTTGAGTTTAACCTAACCAGCATTCGGAAGCAATACTCGAGTTGCTTTAGGATTTTTGCATCCAAACGCGAAAATTCTCCGTGTTTTTAAACAGACTCTATAAGTGTTTTAATTTGTCATGTGTCGCAACGCAAAATTGTTGACACAGAAAAACTTTTTTACTTGATGAACCGAGCAACACAGAAATGGTGTAGGCTGTGTGGTCTTTCGAAAGAGTCGCTGATTTTTTCCCCTACATGGTCAAAATGATTGCAAATTCTCACTAAAGTTTGCCTACTTCAGAATCTTGGTTACCTTTTTATGTCTCTTTTTTCTTTGGAAGTTTGAATCTCTTATGTCACCCTTCCCCCAAATTTGAATTTAACAGATTTTGCTAGAAACTGTTAGTTTTGCAATTAAAATTTCATGTAAAAAGGATGCTGCACTAACTTTTCAAAATCCAATGGATATATGTTTAAAATGAAATGTAAATATTTGAGAGTGAGACACGTGTATCAGTTCATGAAGTTACCTTACATTACCTTTCTAAGTCTTATTTCGCTTTGTTTATATGATTCCACATCGAATATGTAAATAGAAGTCTGGAAGATCTCCATATCATGATGACAACTAAATTAAATCATAAAGATGAAGAGTATTATGTGATTCGTCCTGGTAAAGCATAAAATTATAATCCTAGTGCTACCTGCATAATGACTAGAGGGGACCATTTTTCCCATGCTCTCAAGTGCTTTACCCTCTTCATTATGACATCCTCACTTTAATTAGTCCCCGTTTCACACCTTAATAACTTTAGTTCGGCTGCAACATAACATTTTCCGGATCGAGGAAAAGAAAAGGAGTGAGAATAAAGGTACTTCAAAATTTTCTACAACCTAGACCTAAGGAAACTCCTGATCACTGCGGTCAAATCACATTCATACAGTTATTTCACGTCCATATTTTTTTTTCTTTACATATATTCACTTTTTTATGATAAAAGTAAGAGACAATTAGACAACAAAGATAAAGAAAAGGGTAACAAAATCTTAATGAACTAATTTCTTTTTTCTTTACAATATTAGAAGTACACATATCTATCAATTTGTTTAATCTCTAATTTGTGAGAAAATTTGACTGAACTCTTTATTAGAATTTTTCACTTTAAACACATTTTCCTAGTCAAATAAAATTATTAGGATTTGAAATCTCATGAATTTGATTCTAATTATTCTTGAATGACTAATATAATGTCATTCATTATGAAATGCATAAATCAATTGACCTGAAATTATTTTAATTTAACTAATAATTGTTAATTTATTGATAATTACACCAAATTGTTTTAAGTAATAAATACTTAAAAATTTGAATATCAAATTCATAAAGATTTTGTTTGTATTTAAATTGATGTAAACTCAATTTACAAGCAAGAGATAAGAAATTTAAATGTAAAATTTAAAGAAACTCATATACAACAAATTTAAAATAGAAGATAAAAAGAGATAGAAGATGATAAAGATTTAAAAGAAAAAAATAAGAGATTTAAAGATAAAAAATAAAGAGAGGGTTTCCTCTATTAGAGATGTTGAAACTTAGGATATATTCATTAAAGAGCTCTGAGTTGTTGGGGTGGTTTCTTTTCCTTCTGTTTCCTACTCCTTTTATAGGTCAACGATAGCTTACTTTTCACATTGACTTTACGTTGAGCGCGCTTTTGGACTTCCTCGTGAGCCTTCTTCGTGCTAAGATTGAGCTTTCCCGCTTAGCAAGGGTATGCGCTAAACCTAAATTGTGCGCTAAGCGAGCTGCCTAGTTCTTCAAATTTTTTTTCAAGACTTTTTCTTTTAATTTTTTGCATCAATTTTTCTCCAAAACACTTGAAATCTTCTTATTTTAACTTCTTGCTATTTAAAAACGGTAAAGATATTAATTTCTTTATTATTTCATTATAAACAATAGTAAATTAAAGAAATTGTAATCATTCTTAAACAAAATTAACTATCAAATTAACTCAAATTTTGTAATTATCAATAATTTCATATTTAAATTTTGAATATGTAATATTAAATAGTTAGAGAAAATATTTTATCGCTCAAAATATAATACTATGGTATGAGTGAGTTTGCCTCTACTAGAAAATACATGTGTTTTTTTTATTAAAAAAAAACTAAAATGCTATCATCAGTATTTTGTTGTTATCAAGGCTTTTGTTTGTAGGCATGAGTTGAATGATGGTGCAGCAGCAGTTTGGCTTGCGAAGCAATTAAGTGGAAGTTGAGTTGAAACTGATCCCAAAGCAATGATCTCAAAACCGGGGCCCTTTTTCCTTTCTTTAAATATTCTCACAGAAAGGTGTGGGTTCCAAAGGAGGGGTGGTTCGGTAGTTGAGGTTGAGGAGAGCATGGCAAAACATATAGCATCTGGCATGGGCTCACAAGGTGTGGCCATGATTGGATCATGAACCAAGTCTCGTGGGCTTTGGCTTTCCATCTAATTACCTTTAATTCTTTAAAATAAAAATCCCCCGTGATCCAAATTCAAAGAAGGGGGAGGGGGGGACCAAAAAGCAACGCGATAAGAATTAATTGAACAAACCCATGGATAAAAGAGAAGCCACACCTTGATAAAGTCTAAAGCATAACTGCATAAGCTGTCATTGCTTTCCCTCCTTTCTTTTAAACCCCCTCCCCCAGACATTAACGCCACCATTGCTATTTGCTATTTCTTACTTCAAACAAACAAAAATGATAAAAGGAAGAGAAGGCAAGGCATTAGCACATGCAGCACCCTCTGCTGATCTATTAGTATGTTTCCCTTCTCGGGCTCATCTTACGCTAATGCCCAAGCCCATTTGCAGCCCGGCCCGGCCCTCAGAGCCCAACAAGCGCCACCACAACAGCCACCACCACCGCAAGAAATCGTTCTCCAGAGGCGGCGGCGGCGGCGGAGGACAAGCCAGTCCTCTGTTATGGCCCAAAACGAAGTCAATGGGCTCCGAAATTAGCGAACCAACCTCCCCGAAAGTGACGTGCGCGGGTCAGATAAAGGTCCGGCCCAAAACGACTGCGTGCAGGAGCTGGCAATCGGTGATGGAGGAGATAGAGAAAATCCACACTGACAAGAATCAGAAGAAGCGTCTGAGCTGGGCGGAGACGCTCGGTTTCAAGAAGGAGATAATGCAGTTCTTGACGTGTTTGCGAAGCATAAGGTTCGACCTGAGATGCTTCGGGTCATTCTCCGGAACCGACATTGCCACCGAAGAAGACGAGGATGATGATGAAGACGAAGTCGAAGTTGAACTCATAGAAGAAGAAAAACACGTGGGCGTGGAAGAAAGCGACAACGAGGCATCGAAAACTGTTTTGTCGAAATGGTTCATGGTGTTGCAGCAAGAGAATCAGACCAACAACCGGAGAGAAGAGACAGAAGAGAGAGGTGATGGTAATGAGGAGGAAAGTGTGTCTGTTCCTCCTCCGAATGCATTATTGCTCATGCGATGTAGGTCTGCTCCGGCAAAAAGTTGGGTGAGAGAGAGGGAAGGTGGTGATCATGATGATGATGATGAAGAACAACAGGGAAAAGAAGAGAAGGAGAATGCAGAGAGAGAAAAGGAAAAAGAAAAAGGGGAAAAGAAAGGGCAGAGT
Source organism: Glycine max (assembly GCF_000004515.6). NCBI lineage: Eukaryota > Viridiplantae > Streptophyta > Magnoliopsida > Fabales > Fabaceae > Glycine > Glycine max. The sequence goes on along the minus strand of NC_038242.2, from coordinate 8,315,455 downwards.
TTAAAGTCGTTGATGGAGGAAGACAAGAGAAAGAAGGAGAATGTTGTGGTGATGCGATATGATTCTGATTTTTACGACATTTCTTCTGATATTGCCAAAGAGACGTGGATTGTTGGAGGGATCAGAGATCTCATGTCAAGGAGTCGAAGTTCCAAAAGATGAGATGAACATGATCGTCGTTTGCGATTTTCTTTTACGAGTCACTACTTTTTTCTACGAGTTTGTGCCCCCGAAATACTACTACTTTGGTGTGATAAACTGGTAAATTTAATATCAAGATCCCGGTTTTAGCTTCTGCTATTTACTCAAGTTTGTTAACCTGTACAGCTTAATTTCTGATTTCTTCTTTGTATAAGTTTCCCGTCACATATTTTGCTGCCATGCACGTGAATGAATCTTTTTTTACTCTCGTGTAGATCTAGTTATTAGTCAAAGGCATGTGTAACCTTTTTCTTCTTCTTTAAAACAAATGCAAAATTGTCCTTTGTCATCTACGTTCTTGTTAGAATTTGTTATGCAATCGATGGATATAAATGAATTAGATTTAAAAGTCTTATTTTCATTTATAATGTGTTTAACTTTTTCATTTACGGTCAATGTGTAAATTGTACTCCAACCAAATTGATGTCCTGATATGGATGCCGCAAAGCCAGCCCCCGTTCACGTGTCTAGCTGCTTTTGATTTAAAAATAATTAATATTATTATAAATATAATATATTATGTTCATAATATGTATTAAATGATTTTTATAGTATTAATAACAATTGTTCAAAATACTTATACTTCGTAAAAAAATGTAAGCATTGGACTTAAACATAACCCGCATCCATTTCAGAGAAACATTGTGCATATTTACTCAAATTTCATCCATCAAACTCATGTTTGAGCTAGGCGAGTTAGTGGAAAACTATTGGTCATACAAACTCCTCTATGTTGTGTAGGCATATTGACAAAAATAACGGGTCAACTTGGTTACCATGGGACAATAATGTGAAAAAAGCCACATAAGATTAATTAACGTATGTCACCTAAGTTAAAATTGTCAACCAAATGGCTAATAAAACTCAAGGGGAGGTCAAATGAGTTTTAAAATCTTTTTGTAAAAACAAAAATCCCAAATCGTAAACGATATAATTCTTAAAAAGATGAATAAAAAACCAAAAATAATTTGAATATTTATCATCAAAGTAAATTGCTTATTTGATCTTGGTTCTGGGCTTGCTTGCTCATGTCCATTCAGAAAAAAAAAAATAAACCCACAATCAATCAAATCATAAAGCAATAAAATTATTTTTATATCATTAAAAAATAAGTACTGCCAAAATATGGGTAGACTAATGTTACTGATAGTACATTTTCAGAAACTTATTTTTAAAATATTTTTTTTTATATTTATAGGAATCGAAAAAAATGTCAACAAAATCTCTTAACATTTATTTAAAATAACTTTAATTTCAAAGATTAATATCGCAATACTATAAACTTTGAATAACAAATAATAATTTAGTATGAAAACAAGCATCAACAACTAACCCAAGCACACCCCCAAGTGCAAGGGGACAATTGCCAAAATTTAAGTGCTTCACATGCATCAACTGTGTTAAGAAGAAGCTTACATTACATGAAATCAAGCCCTCATATTGGCATATTGTACCGTCCATCTAGACATCATCAGAACTCTGAAGCAGGACAAATAGCGTTACTGTCGCACATGGTTTACATAACTCTGCATCATGTATGGCAGTTAAAGCCTATCTACTTTCTCATAGTTTTGCGGTTCATTAATAATAAAGAGACTACTGCAAAAGCGGGGTTCTGCATATGCTACTGGATGGTCCAGTCATCTTGATGAGTCGAGTTGAATGCGGATCCTGGATTTAGAACAGAGTCAAGACAATTGACTGATGTGGCTATATGACATCTTTGAATGTCCAATTTCCACATATATATATTTTCAATAGATATAGACATGACACTTAACTACTTATTTCTTTTACTATACTATTTATTAAGACTGAACGTGTAGCATTGAAAATACACTCACTCAAAATAAAAGACAGCATGGTTTAGATATAATTAGGTAAACACAGACATTTAAACCAATGTGAGGTAACTGCCGTGTGTTAGTATCATTTAGAAACTGCTATTTATGTGTGTTAAATGCATGTGGCTGCTGAAGTGTATACCAAAAAAAAAAAAGAAAGGATTTTCAGGTGTGGGGTGGCCCTGGGTCTGAATGTTGTGGTGATGCTTTTAATTCTGAGGCAGGAGGGCCTATTAACAACAACACCTTTCCTACTTTCTATATACAAAGAGGTGTCAGCTGGAGAATATTTGTTGGACACTTGAGAATCCTCTCAAATGTGTTGAATCCTGACAATAGTGTCAGTGGCATCTAATTCCAAGCCATTCCTACAAACACAAATCCCTTGCCCTTTTGAGGAGTACTGAAGCGTTAACTATTGGACTTTTGAGTAACCTTCTCATTAGGCATAGGCACATGTGATATATGCAAGCTGGCAGGGTATTTTTGTCTCTCTAGTGAACGCTTTGTCTTTTCCTTTCTATCTCAGGTGTTTTCAATCCTCTCACTCTACATGGTACTTTAATTTTTGGCTCTCCAGTCTCCTTAACTTAAATGGCCAAGGGTTTATTTACTTCTTCTTTTTTCCTGAAAGGTCTAAGGATCATTGTAGTTGAATTGTAATATAAAAAATATTCATGGTCACATTTCATCTATATATTAACTGCAGTGAAACAAAGAAAGAGAAGAGAGTATAAGTGTTTAAAGTGAAAAACAATTCATATATTATTATTCAGTTTTGAGACAATCAATTTGAAGTGAAAAATATTCATGGTCGCGCCGGACACATCACAAGGTAGAATTTGTTTGATATTATCAGAACTCAAGAGTTGCCATGCAACGTTAATGGATATATTGTATGAAAAAATGAGTATGGAAACGTTTATTGATTGTAATTTTTCAAATAAACAATTAAATTTAGACTGCGCAGTCTCCGTCAAAATCATCTAGTCTTTACTTCTCTCGTCCCGCCTGAAGTGATATTGTTTCTGACTGGTCACTACATAATGCATATCTACAATGACAGAATGCAGCTGACAAAAAAAAAAATATCACAGAATGGAATCACTGCATTTGTAAATTTGTCCGCTACATACAAACGGTTATATTTGAATTGAAAGCAAGTTTGCTATATAACTTAGTGCAAATTTTTTAACATGCAAAAATTACTTTTTATTACTTTTAGCAAACCAAGATTTTAATGCAAAATCAATTTTACCTAACAATAACTAAACATTTATCTGGGATGATTTTTTGTACGAATTTTAGTGCACAAATGTTATGCACGAAGAGCATGGGATGATTTTTGTCAAATTTCCTAATTTCATTTATGTTTTAAATTGCATAATTATGCAATAAAATCAAGACAAGTAAAGTTTGACTGAAGTTAAAATTAATTCTCATAATTCCCACTGCGAAACAAAACACGTTCTAAAAACACTAGCATGTTTGGTTTGTCTTTACTTTTATTAAAATCAATTCAGATTTTTCATGTTGAAGGCAAAACAACACAGAATTACTACCAAGTTTCTTTCATAATGTCATCATGATATGATTTTGAGTCTTTCACCACCAATCCAAATACACTATACATCGAAGTGAACAATTTTTGTAAATTCAGTGTCCATCATATTTGTAAGTTTAAGGAATCAATAAGATATAATATTTATTATTATCAATAAGATAAAACATTATCAACTTACTATATAACTCTTTGATGTGATTAAATTATTATTTTTTCAACAGAACCTTTCATCAGTTTGGGCTTAAATCTATATTAGCATAATTGGACTCTTAGCCCAAATCTTCTGTTCCAAGATCCCAATGGAATAAATAAATAAAGAGAAAAATGTGGGCAATTGCATTTTATTTTCCTTTTTTTCTTAATGCACCCCTCTCGTATTTTTTTTATAATATATTTTTTTTTCAAAATTATCCCATTTTGAAAATTAGCTTCCATAAAAAATTTCACACTTTCAAAACTTAAATTCCAAATGTCACACTTCCTTCAACATTTTCTCTTTCTATGTCATGAACGAATTGTTCCTGAATTTAAAGAAGGTCAATGTCATTCAAAGATATGGTTTCTTTGCTCGATTCAAAGATCGAATTAATTCATTTCTCACCAACTCAGTGCGTTGTCAATTATCTACATGCATGCTTTATTTTCTTTATTTACATTATTTTCATTTCACTTACCTCTTTTGTCATGTCTTTACATCATCAGTACATGTCAACGCCCCTTCCAGTGTATTTTTTTTTTTTCAGTCTCTGTTTTTCTTATAAAAACAGTGTTAACGTCACCCGTTTTTATCAATCAATATTTCAAAAGTAGGCCAAACTCCCACACTCTAGGCGTTAATTAGAATAATCACATTCACAGTATAATATCATATCACCATAAGTTTACTATCCACGGTGCAATCTTTCTCATACGTCTCCCTCCCACACTCATCATGTAACTTTGACTCCGTTTTAACTTTTTGGTAGACTTCTGTCTCACCTTTCTTACCGATTAAGGGTATCCGAATTTGGATTAAAGTTTCTTTAAAAATTAGTCTAACATGAAATTATTTTGCTTAAAAGCGAGTCTGTAAAAACATTTTAATTTTAAAATTAAGCATATAATAACTTCCAATACTCTTTCAAAAAGAAAGAAAAAAAATTCTACACGGAAATCGGAACTTTTCCTAAAAACAACCAAGCATTAAGATATTTTTTCATAATGACGGTTCGTTTAATTAAACGGGAATTTGAATGTGATAACGAAAATTCAGACATCTATTTTGTCCTCGGACCCAAGAGAATAATAAGTTGTCCACAAACTTGACAAACCCTTTCCCAGTTCCCACGCTTTTAAACTTTAGGTTAAACTGTAAAACAGATCCTCCTTTCCCTTCTTCCAAAATAGATTTCATCTTTGGTCCATAATAGATTTATCGATTCGCATGAGTTCATAACAGTGAAACAAATAGAATTTTTTTCTCATAAAAACAAGCGTTGGACCACTTCAACAATAAATATTATATACTGCACCGATTGGCTATTTTGGCTGAGACACACACTTCTCTAATTTACATAATCGGCGAAGAATGGCTTTGAAACCATTAGTTCATAACGGATGGAAGAAATCTATACCTAAGCATGCTTTGGGTGGTGCCCTCTTTAAGTGGAAAAACTCATAAACACTTGAATAGTGTATTTAATAATACTACACGCTAATCAATTTTACTCCATAAAGTTACCTGATACCATGAAAGTGATGAAACAGTAAGAAATAATTATTTGTTATTTTACTTTTGACAAAAAAAAATGATTATTTCTCAAAATTAATCAAAAACACATTAGAAGAATGTTTCAACTTCTTTCTTTGTTTAAACCTTAGACTTTAGTGCTCTTTCAAGCTAATAATCCGTGCCGACAAAAAAGAAAGCAAATAATCAGTAATTTACGGTCAATTACCCTGGCGGAGTGGACAGTCTTTTATGCCACTAAACCATTTTGAAGTTTGAACCAACCTCCACTTGATTTTAAAGTTGGATTGACTTAAAGCAATATATATATTTCAACTTTGAACCATGAAGCTTGAAAGATCTATAATTGAATAGAGTTTCTGTAATGTAAAACAATCGTGTTTCTTTTACTATATTGCTCATAACTTAGAATGACAACCTAAATAATCACTCCTGTAAAGAATACATAACTTATCTAACAACCAAAAAAAAAAAGTTTACGTTTTTCCAAACCATTATGCACTGAATGTGAGGAATTAAAGACCTCTCAAACATCCAAAAGTATTAAGAAAGTCAATTACTAACACAAAGAATCACTTTTCCTATACATTTTTCTACAGCTTTTAACAATGCTATGTTTCGTCTCTGGTTTCCTCTGTCTTGTAAGCAAGGTGACCAAATTTATGAAGCAGATATAATCAGCTTGATTTATTTTTGGCAATCTTCCTTTCCATTCTTAAAAATCTAACCTTCCTCGTCTCTTCCTATATGTTGTGATTCGAAGAAGTGTGATTACCTTCAGCTGCTATATAATTTAACTAATTTTTCCAACAAATCGTGGTTGTTTCCTGGAATTTCTTTAATCCTTGATCCATTCTTGTATATTTTAAAGGCTGGGATGCAGTTCACACCTTCTGATTTTGCCAAGTATGGATGGTCTTCAATCTCCACCTAAAATCGTAAATCAATTATAAGTAAGAGACAATGTAACTAGTTTTTATTAAGAATATAGGGGCACAATGCCTATAACATTGAAAATTACCAACCTTAAGGAAATTAACTGATGGAAATCTCTTGCAGGTTTGCTCCAACACCAACAACACTTGCTTATGGGTTGCCTTGTTACAAAAGAGTACCACAGACATCCCTGTTCAATTTGTTCACAACTGGTCAGTGTTTGTTATTTGCAATGCCGAATATAATTTTGCTAGAAGGCACAGTCAAAAATTACTCACCAGGTGATGTTACATAATGTCTAAACCGATCATTGCTTGAGATGAAAAACAAATTTGAGCCAAATTTCAAGTCCTTAATATCTTCACCGCGTAGCATCTTGAGTTGGAGCTGGGTCTCAAACAGAGCCCTTGCCACCTCCTCATCCCCTGGCTTTTCTCTTAATAGCATTTCATAGTCTTGAATGGCAGCTTCCCATCGTTCCAACTATTATATGTTCAAAAAAATAATTATTAACTAAAAAACAAGTATAATAGTATATTCTACAAGTTAGTATCGAAGTAGAAATTAAAGCACCTTGGCATTGCAATCTGCCCTCCGCAACCTAGCCTTGCTATAACTAGGTTGAATTATAAGTGCTACGTTACAATCTTCAATTGCTTTCTCGAATTGACCTAGCTTAGAACGACACGCTGCTCTATTGCATAGCAGAACTGAGTTGTGTGGATCATGCTCTAGTCCTTCATTGTATACAGCATATGCTTCCGTGAATTTTGATGCCTTGAAGAGTAAGTTACCACTCATTCTGGCTGATGTCACTGCTCTGGCCCTCCTCACCACTGCATTCATCTCAAAATTACTTGGATCTAGTTTAGCTGCTTGCTCAGATGCTGTTACAGCATCCTCAAACCTGTCAGCACACAAAAACGCAAAGCAACTTAGGGTCATTCGTTCATTATTACTAATTAGATTCAGATAATATATCACCTACCATCATTAAAATCAAAGCAACCAATAGCAGGGGAAGATAATAATTTATGTAAAAGTACTAACAACACACTCTTTCTAATCATACTATATCGATGCAAATTTTATTGAAGTGAAACTCACACAAAATTATAATTTTCAATAAATAACAAGGGTGTCCTAAAAAAATGTATTAGAGAATATGTTATTAGTATTTCTTTAATATATTGTATTGGTTTGGTGCATATTATACAAAATTTGGTCAAGTGAAACTGCAACATAAATGCCAAGTACCGACTATATATACCTCATCGTCATCGTATCACACTAAAGTTTATAAAATGAATTATGAAATGGGAAACCCGATTGTTGGCACTTTACTCTATTTAGCCTGCTCTAAAATATCTGCATGTCCTTTTTTTCTCTAATTGGTGGACTTTCTTTACATATCATTCAAAATACAGAAATCATGTTTGAATAATCTGTTAAACATCATAAAAATAAAGCATTTTCACCGACCTGCCGGCTGCCAAGTAAATTTGCGCGCCTGTCATCAATAGGTAAGCACTACGAACGGGGCCAAATAATTTGTTAGAAGAATCAAGGTCAAATTTTGGCATTTTCTCGTAGGTAGCGTGTGCCTCTTGATGTCTTAGGAGCTTCAGCAGGGCTTCAGTATGTAAAGAATAGACCTGGTATATTCATAATCATTTTTTAATCAGCGAAAGGCATACCATAGCCGCTTATTGATCAATCAATCACTATGGCACTTATTATATAAAAACAAAGTGGAATAATAGGATTCCCATCTCGGAGTGTTATCTATTATGGAACATTAGGTGACATTCGATCCAAAAATGATAAAAAAAAAATAAAATTGTTGGAGTACAAAAAGTTTAGGCGTAGCAAAGAAACCTCAAAAACAAAAACGTTAAACCAAGGAAACTAACCAGTGGAGCTGAATCAGCACCCAAGGATATTGCAGCCTGTGTTTCATTTAATATAACTTTCCAATCTTTGACTTTCCGAGCTTCAGTGCATTTGCTAAGGTGATTTTGAAGAGCCTGAGCTTGGAAAGCGAGTACCGAATCAACACATGAGCTTGTTTCATTGCAATTCAGTGCCTTCTCTGCCTCTCCCAATCTGCATACAATCAAATTATCAATTCTCTAAGGAAACACCAAAACACATGGCAAATTGAATGAAGCATACACCATAATTATTGCTGAGTACCTGAAATAAATTGTTGCCAAACGCGTGTGGGCTCTGCCATACGAAGGCTCCAACTTGATAGCTTCCTCACACTCAACAATTGCCTGAAGAAACCTTCCCAAACCTATCAAAGCCGCGCTCTTATTGCAATGATACGTTGCTTTCTTTGAGTCAACAGCAATGGCTCGGTCATACAAAGTCAAAGCCTCTTCAAATCTCCCCTGTTTGTACGCTTCATTCCCCATGGACTTCAACACCTCAGGGTCCACTCTGCCGTTCCTCGGACTCCGAAATTGCGCAAGCTCGTCGCTGTTCTTCCTCATTATGTTCCCCATCATGCCTTTGTTAGTACTATTATTACTGTTGTAAGAACAGGAGCCGGACAAGGTGTTCAACTCTTTGCTCTTGGTAATACTAGTTCTTGGGCTGCTATTCACAAGCAAATTCCCAGTGATTGGTAACACAAATTCTTTCGCCAGGGATTTCGTCTCGTTGTTTTGATGATGATGATGATTAGCACTTGTACTTATCCTAGCAAGTTCCAGAGAGTTAACAACAGCGTGCTCTTTCTGTTGTTGTTTACTCTCTTCATTTGAGTCGTGGCTTCGTTGAATTGAGGTTCTTGCAGCGTCCGAGGCTCTCCCGTTTTGAGTGTTTTGGTATGCTGAAGGTGCACGGTGACTAGAGCTACTCTTTCTCGCTGGATTCTGCTCCACTTTCAGTGTAGGAATGGTTCCAATGGAGCTATCTCTTGGAACATTTGATTCATGGTTTGGAGAGGGTTTGGCTTCGTTTTTGGCCTGATCCCTCTGTTGCTGTGCAGTGTTGTTGCAAACCTTCACGGGTAGTGAATGAACAGAGGATTTTCTAGTCCTGTTATTGGTTTTGAGATGGAAAATTCTTCCCATCAAACCGCAACCCAATTGAACCTCCACCTTGTTCTTGGTTTTCTCTGCCATGCTTCTTCAAGATCAGTGTAATAATATAGAGAAAATACAAGTATATAGCACAAACTGGGTGGGTGTACTTAGAGAGAAAATTAAAATAAAAGAAGCTCAGCCAAGGAAGAGTACAAAGAAGCTGCTGAGAGAAATTTGAGAATTTATGAAAATGAAACCATCAAGTGGTGGCTTCAATGTGATGGAGTTTATGTAAGACGTGTCGTTTGTGGTGGATATATATAAAGGGTCGTAGTAGTAGGCTTCAAGAGTGGCTTCCAAGAAACCTACTTGAGCTCTTTTTGAAGCCTTTAGAAAGACAGTGCGAAGTGTCGACGATTCAAATGAATAGTAACACACGCATGAATTTGTATCATTACAATTTTATTGATGGTATGTTGAAGTGCTAATATATATATATATATATATATATATAAAGGCACAAATTCGTGCTTAGATCTCCTGTTGTTAACAGGATATGATCCTGCTGGGAAAAGAGACATTTTTTTTAAACTATAACTAGTATACCTCATGATGAATTATTGTGGTTCTTTTTATGATAAATTGTGCATTAGATTTAGTCTATTAAAAAGATTCATAAAATATTATTTAGAAATTAAAAATATTTTTTGAAAAACATTGAAAACAAAAAAAAATTACTTTTAATTAAATACAATAATTTTTCTTTTAAAACTTTTAACAACTAAGGTTTGGTATTCCTTAATATTTACCTTTAAAACGAGAGCTCATAAAAAATCCTAAAATTTTCTTATAAGAAAAATGCTCTTTTTTTAAAACTTTTTTGTTGAAAAAATATAGTAGTACAGAGAGTTATCTTTAATATTACTTGATAAAGTGTCCATGACATATTGAAACTGCTAATATAAACTTATTTAAATAATTAATTCATAGATAAGAGAGGTGTCTCTCAAACAAGATTTTAGTAACATTAGAAATTGAACTCATATTTATACGAAAAATAAGTAAAATAAAAAATACACATTTTTACCACATGTTTTGAAACAGAATTAAAATTAAAATATAAAAGGGAAGTCGAATCAGACGTGCTGAAAGGAAGACAGAGCTTAAAAATTTACAGCTCACAGTATTGCATCCGCCGGATTTAAATGCTGTGTATGGTCCATGGCGATCCATAATTACTTGTCTATTTTTAACACAAAGCAGATAACTTTTAATCACCACGTAAGTATATGTCTGTGATGTCACTAATATAGAAAATTATTATTTCTAGAGTTAATTTGGACTTGTATTATCTGTTAGAATCAATCAGTTAAAATGTACCCTCAATCCATCTCAAGGGCCCATGCTAACTTAATTTAATTCAAAATTAAAAGGAAAGGTCTGTTGGATGATAATAATTGAGTCTAATACCGCTATCATTAGGACCAAATAGAAGAGTATTTGGCGTTTTAATATATGGGTTTATAAAAATATATGAACAGAGTATAATTAATCGTCTTATCAAGTGCCAGTGGCACCTAGTTTTCTCGGGACCTTCTTTTTTATAAAAGAAATAGCAAGCTTTTCGTACGTCTATTTGTAATAAATTTGGACAAAACGTAAAAATATATAAATAAAAAAATATTTAAAGTTATGAGACAAATGTATAAAACTAAATTAATTAAATAATTAATACAAGTAATTAATATTTATTAGATAAAACTTCAAAGCTAATATCTTTTTTTAGACAAAAAGAGAATATCTTATTAATTAAAAAAGGATTAAAAAGTTTATATAGCATTGGTTTGAAATGACAAGAAGATTTAATATAAATATTAAAAATTTAAAATAGTTAAAATTGATATTTGAGTGGAAGAAAGAAACATTTATATAAATGAAAATTTTAAGAATATCGTTTTAATGATTAAAAATATAAATAATAAATAATAGCGAAACCACTTACCATAAACATAAAGAAAAATTTATAAAAGAGATTGAACGATATTTAAGAAGTTCCACATTAATTTAACTCCCCACTCGCCTTTTTGGATGACCTAAATATAAGTTTTCTTTCTTTATATATATATATATATATATATATATTTGTGTGTGTGTGGAGTTAAAAAAAGTTTTAATGAAGATATATATCATTTTATCCTAAAAAAATGTTTTAATTTATAATATAAACTTGATAAATCAAGAATTTTTAGAAGTATTTTATTTAATTAATTTGTTGTCATCTCACAACAGGCAGGAATATTCCTTAAGAATGCTGTGGTTTAAGTAGTTTGTTGGTTCCTCTCTGATGGAAGAAAAACCATATTAAAAAAACAGGAGATATATAGAACTTGTTTGTTTTGAAATTGGATAAATTAATTTTGATATAATTAATTTTAAATTATTAAATATGATTGATGGTTCATATATATATGTGCATTAATTTCAATATATTAAAAAATATTTTTAATAAAAAGTGCGAGAAATTAATTAAGTTTCTAACGATTAAGAAAGGCAATCTTGGGCGCCTCACTACAATTGGAAATTTAGACGTGTTTGCTTTATTGAAAGGATAATCTCGTCCCCCTGGATCACAAGTTTCGAATCTTAAGACATCCACTATTTTTAATTATGTTTTATAAAATAATATTTTGATGAGATAAATTTCAGTGTGGTTTTCTTTTAGTTATGCTAGAACCATGCTGATTATTTAAAACATCCGTTAATGATTAATGACTTGTCCTTACGTTGAAATAGAAAAGTCCTTACTTTAATAACCATAAACTATTGACATAAAAAAAAAAAAGGAGAATCACACGTTGCTCCCTTAAAAAACAATTATAGCTATCACGGTTTCTTTATTTACTAAAGGCGTTTTGGTGTGTATGGTTTGATGTTGTGAAACAATTGATCCGACTCAAAAAAAAAAAAAAAAGCTACTACATGTAATTTTTGTGTTTTTCAATTAATTTGACATCAAAAATAAAATAAAAATATGTATACTGTAATACTGAAAACGTCAATCCAAACACACTTTCAATTTAGAGGGAGAGTAATCAGTTGTGGCCCCACAATTCTCAATATTAGTTACGCTAATTTAGAAATTCTTGTGTTTAATCGATCATCTTTCTTATGTGTGGTATACGTTTGGTAGGTATATTTATATCCACTGACTTTGAAACAGCCATAGTAGATGCTAGGTATGAAACTTCAGTTTGAAGCATGAAGAACTTGGGTGTGAACTGTTACACAAATCTCTTCATTTGACAAAGCTTTGTTATTTCCTCTAGTATAGTCTTACTCAATACAAATATATAATTACGTATTAATATATGGAATAAAAAATAGGTTTACGTGTAAGTTGGGAGACAACACTTTTTGACCAGAATTAAAGCATCGAAAAGCAAATATATGATTCTCCTAATCACGGAAAACAATTAATTAGTTAGCATACTAAAGTGACCCTTTTCATTTTGTTGTGAAAAATAGCTTAGCCATCCATTTGAAAATCTGGGTTAGTTGTGGGAAGAATATTGAATTGATATAATGGACACGTTGGCCGAACCATAAAATATGATTGTATATTTGTATCTTTACCTGGAGGGTAAGAATTGATGACAAACTTCGTTATAATAGCTGGTAACAACTTCCCCCTATTGAAAAAAGCTCAAGGTTGGGTAATATCGCTGAATATGATGACTCTTTTGATTTGTTGCCAAGGCAAACTACAGAACCCTTTTTCAAATTCAACTTTTACATACATTCTTTCTTAATCTATTTGCACAATAACTCTTTTTTCTTTTTCTTTTCATTGAATTTGGGAAGCAAATAATTTTTGTTTGGCCAGAAGACCCCACCAAAATAGGAAGAGAGTCTGAAGATGCATCCACATATTAATTCAAATGCAAAAACCATTTTAGTAACTTTTTGCCACCTTCCTATCTATTCCAATATTTGGGAGGTTGGTAAAGATTCTTTCTTTCCCTATTGTTTTTGTGCGAGATTGAGGCGCGGACGAGTTAGTTCATTCGTTTTCATTAGTTAGAAAGTAGTATTTGGGACCAACCAATTAGAGACAATTGAGATCTTATCTGAAGGAATTGTCATAGGGTTTACCCACATCCTGTCTCGTGTACTGTTCGTCGGTGCCGGCTTCTAAATGCTTGGCACCACCCCGCAACAGACGGCACACCATATATTATCAAGATTTTTCCTACTCTGCACTATGACTAAAATCCAACTGTGCATTATTTCTTTGCTTCGCCAAATTTCAGAGTGTAATCATAAAAAGATTACAAACTTCAAACTATGAAATGCTGAACGAATGTTAGACTAGTTACTACAACTAAATTTTTAGTTATTAGTAGTACTATATATAAAAACTAAAGGGGGGAAAAAGTAAGATTTGAGTGAGATTTTGTTTCTCTAATTGAATTATGACGTGTGTACGTACGTTTTGGTGGCTCATCATTCATGTTGAATTTAGGGATTGGTTTAACAAGAACGAACATTATTATTATACAAAAAAATGTGTCAAAATTGTGTTCACGTTGATTAATTGAAGTGGCTACATTTTTATCCATTTTTATGATTTAACTAGATGAGTTATGGCTAAAATTAATTATAAGACCTAAACCAAACTCGAGAATCTGCTAGTGATGCTTCTCATTTATAACCCGGCTTGAATTTAATTATTTGTTGAAAGTATTTGATTGTACGAGATGAGAGTCAGAATTGAATGCTTGAAGACCTTATGTTTCTCAGAATGTTAATTATCAATTAGTTCTTCTGATGACAGGGAAAAAAAACATAGAGAAACACAATGGACAAACTGATTCAGTGAACAATACGTATCCATATAAGGATCACGTGCGCATACACTCCGACCCCTTCAACAGAGTAATTAAGTAGTCAAAGTTCTACGACGATCATATATATGTCCATCTTCAAGATTCTATCACTTGTTTAAAGGGAAATGTTTTGTGAATGATAAAAACGACAAAGTTATCTATTTTGATTTTGAGATATATTTTTTGTGTGTATATGAAAAACATAAAAATAAAAAATAAAAAATAAAAGCATACAATATCGCACTAAGTATTAACTGTTTTATTCAAATTAGTTATAGGATGGTTGTTTAAAATAAGTGAAATATTATTAGTAAAAACATTATACTCAATATTTTGCATAATTTAATTATCATCTAACGAAATTATATGCTGATTATACAATAAAAAGTACGTATAATATAAAATTTCACTTAATAAAAAAACAAAACCTAGATATGTTATAATACCATTTTTTAAATCTATAACCAGACACAAGACACAAGGAGAGACAGATTCTAACCCTGCTGTGACAAACCCAGGCCGAATTAGTCTTTAACTAGGTGAATTCAAAAATATTTGTGATTTCTAGTCCAGAAAAAAAAAATATAACCCCACAGTCCCATATACGACGGCCATGCGCAAAACACAAAGTGAGAAATTTATGGATAAATTTTAGGGCAGTTCCTTGTTCAAACCTAACATATACACGGTAAGCAACAAAACGACACAAGAATATTGCACCGTCGTCGGTGGCCACCATAATAATTGTGGTGGGTCTATTTGTAAACAAAAAGGGGTGGGGTAGTAGGAGAGGAGGATGGGGGAGGAAAAGACACGAGTGATTAGAATATATGAAGGTGAAGGTTTTGTTGCTATTTGTTTAGTCTCATACACAAAGTCATTGAACCAATCAACAACTCACTTAATGCATTTGCTGAGTCCCTCTAAACCTCTTAATTCTTCTTCCTATCTCTTTCTATAAATCAATTCCGCTGAGGTGTCCAACACCAAAGTTTTATTAAACAGAGAGTTAGCAGTGCAATCACAAATTAAAAACGCTGAATTGCAATATAATCATAAAAATTGGATTTTGATTTCTGAACCATATAAACTATAAAGACGTTCAGTCGATCTCTCCTTTGGGCTATCATCAACATATATATAATTACAAAAAAAAAAAAGATGCACGTGTCAATATTCACTAACTAAATAATTAATCGAGACCTCATGACACATCAAGACGTCATCAAGGTGTTTCGATTAATAATCGCTATTTAATCAAAACTCCTTTTGTTTATAGTAACTAGATATGTTAACCTTACGTGACTCTTTTGATCGAGTTTATTATGTGGACTGGCTAGCAGCTAGCTAATATTAAAATATGTGTGTTTTCAAGAAATTCCACACGTTGCTCACATCAATTCGCTATTCGCAATCACGTATTCGTGCCAGTATGAACTAATCTTTATGATTATCATATACTTCACAATTTGGTTTATTATCATATACATCAAATTTTTATTTATTATTTTATTCATGATTACAAAATATCATATCTCACTTGATATTTGGTTTTCAAAATTTTTGTATAACTACAAAAAATCAATAAGTTAAATTAGTAATTGAATTTAGTGATTGAATTTTTTCTGTCACTACTTTTTCTTTGTGTGTGTGTTAATTTAATTTTAAACCAAACAGGTCCTTTAATTTTCAAAATAAATTAATTCTTGACATGCGTGCATTGCGTGTGTCATGTGTCTGTTTGTAGAACGTATGAGAATAATGATTAGAGTTAATAATTTAAGACATATATAACAATTTTGTGAAATTCATTATGCTATTTTTCTTTTGGTGAAGGTGGAATGCTATGCTCCACGAAAAAAAAGGTAAAATATGTATTTAACGTGATCGGCTCATTTGTGTGGAAATTCTCAATACAATATAAATTTTAAATTTAATTAGAATGATCTGATAATATAAATAATTTTTACAATTTAAATTATATATTATAAATCTAAAATATAATTTATATAATCAAATATTTTTTTTATTATAATTTATAGGTTTAAATACTTTTTCATTCTTGTAATTTAATGTTTTTTAATTTCCATCCTTATAATTTTTTTTTTCATTTTAGTCATTATAAAATATGTGTTTTTTTTATTAAAGTGCTTTAGAGAGTATTTTTTATTGCTCATAATGCTATCTAAAATACTGGAAGAAAATAAAACAAACATATTTTGTAAAAATTAAAACAAAAAAAAGATAATTATGAAAATGAAAAAAGAACTAAACTTAGGAACGAAAAAAGTATTTAATTTAATTTATATTTATAAGATAATTTGTATGTTAAAATATTTTTTATTTATCATACAAAAATAAACATTTATCAAGTACAATAGATCGAGAAACTAAAATACAAAAATCGTATAAAAGTAAAGTAAAAATATAACAAACAGCAAACCTATATGAACCTAATTATAAAAGATAATTTTTGTTTGCTTTCAATTTGATATTACAAAATTACATTTAAATTAAAAAATCCACATATATTATTTTTTATATTTTATTTGAATGACATTTTGTTCAAAAATCGAAGAAAACAAAATATTAAAGATTTTAAGATCTCAATCTATGCATGCATTTTTAACGAAATGAAAAATTTTGCAGGTAAAGATTTATCTCTTTCACTTCTATGTATGTGCTGAATTAATTTATTTCTATATAGAAATAATAAAATAACGTATACTTTAAATTTTATTTGAAATTAAATAAATGATCTATTTTAATTGATATAATCCTAGCATGTATTACTTAATAAGGAAATGCTAAATTGTATTTCTACAAAAAAAGTCTATGTAAAAAATCATACAACTAATTCCAAAGCGAAAATTAATAGAAAGAGAAGATGATATGTTTATGATATAGCTATTTATGTTCAATGCCAGATCAAGTGGGTGGAATATTTGAATGAAGTCTTTTATGTTCGGCACAAGTCAAATTCTATTAATGTAAATTATATTCTAACATTCAAGTCAGTAAATGCAAGAGGGGAATAATAATGCAAAAGTTAGTAAATATACCTATATATATATATATATTCTATATTTATATATATTATATATTTGCCTACATGTTATAGTAGGGATTCTTACGTGATGAGGCGTTAGAAACAGTTATAGGTGGTAAATAATGTGATTTTCATTGTGCCTAGCTAATGAATTTTGACATCATATTTTGTGTTTGATAACTGTATTGGAATTGGTGTAGTACCAAAAGATTATTGGACTTGGTTCTTATGAATCAATTATTGAGCTTGATGGTATTCAGTTAACATATTGATTTTATTTTTAATTTTGGGTCTGAATTTTCTAAAAAGTAGTACTGGTCCAAAATAATTTATATAATAAATAGAAATAAAATGATAATAATGTTTTATGAATGTGTTATTATATAAATAAGTAATCTAAGAAAAAAATACATCCAAAGAATGAGAAGAATTAACTAGGAGATATGATTTCTAGCTAGATCTAAAAGCCTAAAACTTTTGGCTAATGAGTAATGACAATTGGAATATTTGTTGGCAATACACGTTGGAATCCCACAAAGAACTAGATGGTTACATTGGGCTGACACTTGTTACCCTGGGGCCATAGCATAGGCTTGGGATCCAAGTTAGGCTCGAAGCTTGGAGGGTATGAAAAGAAGCAAGGTAAGGCTTTGGATTGAAGTCTTCTAACTTTATTGCATAGTGTACGGGTTGCAGTTGCAGAGACGCACATGCAATATTTTACGTAAAGAAAACCCAGGTGGAGCAGGTCACGTGATCCAAGGCCACTAGAAAGCTGCTCTATCTTCCAGACTTCCAGTTTAAGCTTTGGCTGGCGCTTAATAAGCTAAGTGTGTATTTCAGTTCATTTTTGAATAAGCATTTCAGTTTTCAATGAAAGATATTCGAGCTAGTTGCACTTGTATATGACGAGTGATTGATCCTTGGGTTATTTTTTACAATTTTTTATATCAAAATGAGTTCTTCCTTAAATAAATTATTGATATGTGTCAAAATCAAGAGGCAAATTGACAATTTGAAGATTTCACAGTCAACAATAAAGATGAATTAGTAATTTTAAACTACTGAACGTGATATTACACATCATTAATTTCAAATTATTATTTTATTACGTTAAAACAAAATAACAATTTAAAATTATTAATTTATCACGTCAATGTTCAAAAATTTTGAAACTGTTTATATAACTACTGCAACTCTAGTTTGTATGTGTATAGTTAGTCTGTAATAAAAATTTATAGAATATATGAATCAACACTAATTCAAGTACACTTAAAAACAACATTATGTTTAATATTGAAACAATAATATGCTTAACTCCATTTTGAGCAATAACAGCTAGATTACGTGGGCCCGGGCATATGAATTATATAGGCAAAAAAAGGGTTATGGAAGGAAAAATTATAAGAGAAAAAACCAACATATATATAATTAGTTAAACAAAGAATTCACATAATACAAATTGTTGTTTCAATGCTAAACATAATATTGTTTTAACGTGTACTTGAACTGGTGTTGATTCATACATTTTACGATTTTTTATTGTGGACTCGAGCTACACATATATCAGCTATTGTAAATAGTTATATCAACGAATCAATCATTTCAAATTATTAAATACTCACGTAACAAATAAACAATTTCAAATTACTACTTTATTTTAACATGATAAAGCCGTAATTCAAAATATTTTATTATATTTCTGGATTGTTAGGTCTTCAAATTGTCAATTTTACCCTAATTTGATCAAAGTAAATTCATGCCAATAATTTGTTTTAGAAACAACATATATTAATAAAAAAAATTGTAAAAATGATCAATCACTCGGTGTATGACATCCTTCTCGAGGTAATTCCTAATCAACAACGTCAAATGAAATGAATTTCTTTTAATACACAAATGAGAATAACAATTCTATCAGACAGACTTGATTCTGCCGCTAATAGTACTTTATTTTTTACTATGTTTTATGCTCGATTTCTGCTAACTAGCTTTTCCTTTCACATGGATCATGTGTTATTACGTCTCTGTTAAAGTTAGTATCATACTTTGAACTTGGAATGAGTACGTATTTACTTTCTCTCTGGACGAATACATTGACCCCAAATTAATACTTGCATGGATTGCGTTATCTTTCGATCGTACGTACCATTAGATCCGTGTGGAAGAAAGCTTATGAGAAATCCCTGCAAAAGAATTTCCCAAAGAAAGGTAATAATGTATTTTAAGCAGAAAAAGTAAAAATATATATTAAATGTTGACACATGTGCAGCTAGCCATGACCATTTTTTTTTAGGAGAGCCATAACCATGTTTTATTATACTAGCAGTAATAGATTTAAATTATAACCCAAAAAATAAATTATATGTTTACCCCTTTATTTGATTATAATTATAGTTCTAAATTATTTTACACATATAAAAAATTAATAAATAAATAAATAAATATGAATAACAATTTTGCATAATTAATTTTATAGTTATTAATTTATTGTTAATTTTAGTTTTCATCATTTATATTATAAGGGAAATGAATGAAAAAAATAATTAATATCACATTAAAAAGATAAAATTAACAAATATTTTGAGATATTTTTTTTACATGATAATTATTTTGAGACAGAGAAAATACATATATGAAATTGTAATGAAATAGAGACACAAAAAGAGAAAAAACACCAACCACGATTAACATAGGTAATAGTAATTTTGTCTCTTAATCAATTGATATATGATTGAATTTCATTATTTTCAAAATATACTACTTCATATTAATACTATTATAAAAAAAAAAAAAGAGCAAGCAAACCTTAATGTATCCGAATAACAGACACCAGGTGGTACAAATTGGTGGATGCATGTATAGTGCTGTAATTGCCTCCACCGGATTTTTTTTTTATTTGTTAATGTATATAAAAATATTGCCCCCAAAAAATATTATATATTTTTCTATTAAATTTTTTTAACCTAAAACTCAAACAAGCATGAGGCATTCAATATAAAAACTACATGTTCAAACCTAAATCATTTAGCACAATTCTTATTATTATTACGGTAACACAAAAACACACACCACATTCTACATAGGGCACATCGTGTCACACATTAAATTATTAACTTAACACACACATCTGATTATGATGTGAATCGTCCCTTACTTCTCTGATCCTCCCAATTCTCAAAACAACCAAACACTATTTTCTCTCATCCTAAATCACTTTGTCACTCACTTACACTTTTTATTCATTTTCCCTTAAATCTAATTAGATTTAATTTCTAAACTTATTTAGTTATTCATGTTCACAGAATCACACTTGTCTCATTCATGGACGTGTGTGTTGTGTGCATTGGTAGCATTGAGGCTCTGCGGAGTTACGGAGTTACAGTTTTTGTGAAATTGGGTCAACACTTCTATCAAAAAATAGTCTTTTACTCTTTTTAAATTTTTAATATAAATTATTGAGGAGGTTTAACATAGTGTAGGGGGTTTTATTTGTAAGCAATAGGGAGATTAGCTTTATTCTATTTTTTTTTTACCTTAATTAGCTTTTTTTGTAGTGTGCTAAAAATGAAAGTTTTTTAAAAAGGTATTCCAAAACACCATTAAAATCATCTTGAAAAAAAGATTCTTAGAGGTTGATTTGAAAAATCATCCTGCTCATATGAGAGAGGAAACAAATATCATGTTATCATCCAAATGATCCGGATAACATCCGAAGAACTTATTTATAAAAAGGACCTTGTCAACCAAGAGAGCATGATTTTCCAAAACGATAATTTGGAACTTTATTTCGAAAGTTTAATTTTAATTGATTTTCAAAATTTAACAATTGGTCGGAATATAGTGTATCAAAAGATGTTGTATTTTGTTTGTATTATTATCTTATGAGACATGATATTGGAGAACAAAAATAGGCTTATGCATTTTCAGTTGACGTTTTTTCAAATTGGAAAAAAAAGGATAAGTTAAAAACCCATATATATTATAGAATTTGATGGTGTTCACAATTAAACTTTGAGAAATTATTAAGCATTAATGAATAGAAAATAACATATTTGAAGTTGTTATTAACAAGCAATCAGACTTGGTGAAAGAGAATATAGGATTCATTTAAATATAAAAGTTGTTCCCACAAAATGTGCAAGAATTTATTTATTTTTTTGTTAATGAAGGAGTAACTCCAGTGGTGGATTCAAAAAAATTTCATATTAAATTTGTTAGAAATTATTTCTTACCTCCTCTAAGGATCCGTCACTAATGCTACATCATTCTTTCATGGATCTATTCTTGATCTTGTAATTGGTTTGGGTATCCATTTGTGCCCTTTATTTTATATATATCTTCCTTTTAGCTGAAAAAGTAAATATTGGTTTTTGTTTTTATTATTTCTGCGTCATTAACTGATGTAATGCCGTGACTCATGTATCACATGCAGAGGATTACATATGAAGCCTTTCCTTAGCTGGATCTTTACGATATTTTGGCAAAGTTGTGCGGGCTGAGGGGCGTTATGCAGGGTAAATATCAGTCTCTTGATGTTACAAAACAACTTGGCCGTACTACAGAAACTATCCAAAGAACATCAATAAAGGAACAATATTAAGGAAAAAACTAAGCGTGAGCTCAATTATTCTCATTCAAAAGGTATATTATAGCGACTGAATTTGCTATATTACTATAGCAATGATTGCCTACATCAATTGATATGAAATTATTTTAATTTAATGAATAATTTCAAATTTGAATCTAAAATATGTTTTATTCTTCATATAAATCCTATCTAATTAGAATAAGATTATATCTTGGTGAGGATACCCACGGTTTGTATAAAATAGGAAGAAAGAAAAAATCATCTGATAAGAATAAGAATTGAATTAAATAAAATGCATTCAAATTTTATAGTGAACTATTATAACAAAATTTTATACTAAAAAAATATGATTTAAAATTGAATTAAATAAAATGCATTCAAATTTTATAGTGAACTATTATAACAAAATTTTATACTAAAAAAATATGATTTAAATATGTTTTTAGTCCTTTAAATTAGGGATATGTTTTTTTTCCCTCAAATTAAAGTTTGTATTTTTTAGTCTTTCAAACGAGAAATGTTTTATTGTAGTCCTTCTCCTAAAATGACATTAATGTGTTGCAAACAGGGCATATTGAATGTGCAATTTGTGATGCCTTTTAATTGCTACAAATTATAGAAAAAATAAAATAAAAATTTAAAAATGATAAGTATTAGTGTATCATATCACTAATCATTTTACATAGATAATTGTCGCAACTACTGTAGAATGGAATGGTTTGAGTACGTTTTCCTCGTATCAAAATATTGACATTTCACAATCTTCATTTACGTTCAAATAAAATAATAGTGCCTTATTTTTTTGTTATCAATTTCAGAAAATACCAAATTTACAATCAAAATAACATTTTAATTTAAATATAAAATTAATAATTTTCTTGAGGA
This sequence comes from Glycine max, assembly GCF_000004515.6. Lineage (NCBI taxonomy): Eukaryota > Viridiplantae > Streptophyta > Magnoliopsida > Fabales > Fabaceae > Glycine > Glycine max. The sequence continues at coordinate 8,292,735 of NC_038242.2, read as the reverse complement.
ACTATAAAATTATGCAATAATAGATAATTGTAATTGACCAAAAATCAAGAAAGCAATTCCAACTTGAATAACCCACACCAAAAATCAAACAATTATACAAACAAAACAAGGTGCAGAACATGAAACATAGAATCTGACGCTCGTCGAGGAGCTTGATGTTGTTGCTGTAACACAAAGAATGAGGTTGCTATGTATGAGAAGTGGTAGGTTGGATTATGCACGAGAGTTGTTTGAGGAAATGCGTATGAAGAACAAGGTTAATTAAGAATTTGATTCTTGCAATTTTTATTTTATTTTTGTGATTTGTGGCATGTTTTAAATTTTAAATTAAAAATTAAGTTGTAATGCTAAAAGCCGCCACAAATTGTACATTCAATATGTCATGTTTGACATACACTAATGTTGTATGGGGAGAAAAAAGTATTTTATCATTTTTGAGGACTAAAAAAATCAACTTTTGATTTGAGAGACTAAAATAAAAATATCACTATATTTGATGAACTAAAAACATATTCAATTTTAAAAAAATAATGGTTAAGTTTAATGTATATACTTTATTTGAATTTAATAAAAAATTGTAGAATTTGAATTTGAATTTCTTAAATAAAATTTTAAATTTAAGTATATTAATATGTTGTTAAATTTGAATTTCTTAAATAAAATTTTAAATTTAAGTCTTACAAATAATAAAAATGGTTGGAAGAATATATTTTATTATCAGGTTTTTTTGACATAAATTAGTTATCGATAAAGTTAATAATTATTTTGTCCTAATAATATGATAAAAAAATATAAAACAAATTTAGTAGGATAAGAGGCAAAGTATCATATTAACAAATAATATTTTGATTGCTATTTGAAATTTATATTATATTATTTATGTAGACTCCTATTTTAACGGTTTAATAATTTCCCTTATGCAAATCTTGAGCTTAACAATCAAACATATTTTCATTAGTGTAAGATGTTTTTTTGTAGTGAACAAATAGCTTTATCTTTTACTATATCTCAATGTGTGTTAGGAAACAAGTTTAGATTGGTCCAAAGCTAGCAAAATATTGCTCTAAAAATTAGAAATAAACTGATCGATGCTGCTCGTCCACCAATAAGTTGATCGCATACGAATGAATGCAATGAATTTGACCTGCTCTGAAATAATAATAATCTTTGCCTTGGCAATGGCACGTGCAATACGATCCCTGATGAAATGAATATCTGGACGTTTCAAGTTGAATGATTATGAAAGTGTTTAGCATGTTATTAGTATAGTCTTCTAATTAATTGAACTAATGAGTTAATTATATTATAAAATAAATAATGTTGTTATACATAACACTAAAATTTTTAATATATATTTAATGTGTATGTAAATTTAAATAATTAATTTTGTGATAATTAATTTTAAAATAAATCATATGAATTATTTAATTTGTATATTTTTTTATATATAAAAAATATTTACTATTACAAAATTTAATATATATCAAATTTTGTAATAGTAAAAAAAATTTAATGAACAAATGAGTAATTTAACATATTAATAATTAAAAAAATAAAATTCTAAGTTCATCTATATTGATTTTTTGGTTTTTTTTTTAATTTCTTAATCCGTATGATTTATATCAAAATTAATTGTCATAATATTATTTAAATTTACATGCGCATTAAATATACATAAAATATTTTAGTGTTATGTATAACAACATTATTTATTTTATAATATAATTGATTCATTAGCTCAGTTGCTTAGAGCGTTATACTAATAACGTGAAAGTCAGATATTTAATTCTTGAGTCATTAATTTTAACTACATCCGTATGGCTCTTACAAATAAAGACAAAATTGGAAAAATGTGAAAATGGTGAGTGCACCGTAATACTAATGTGTGCACACAAATATGTTTGAAGCCCAAAATAGAATAATGATGTCCTCTATTTCATCGTAATTGTGGGCTTCAAGTTCAAGCCCCAAGTGTAATCAAGAAAGTCTCTTAGCTAACATTTATATATCATGCATTCTCGCTGTTACATCATAGCTCTCATTCCGTTTCAGAAAGTTCATTTAGGGATAAATTTACATTTTGGAATATAATGAGAGGTCCATGATGCAACATTAGGGGCGTGGGATACATTAACCCTCTTAGCCTGGTCAACACATATAGAATTATTGGCTGACCAACGAATCTAAACCCACCCACTTCTTGTAGCATAGCTCCCGTCTATGGCCTTATGTTTTCTAGGAGATTTTTGCTATTAGGAAATTACAATGGAGAATGATCAATTCTTTATTTTATATTTTATGTTGTAAAATGCTGATAAGTATTTTTGAATATAAAATCTTATTATGAAATTATTTAAATCACTCATCACAAAACCGACCCTAATAAGTAATAAGTAACTTATTTTATATTTAAACAAAATAGTAATTTGACCCACAAAAAGTAACTCTCAATTTAGTCTATGATATAAAATATAAATACGATTCATTTCTTTAATTACTTGTCAGTTTTTGTTGGTTTATGTGACAAGAAATTTAGTTTCTATAAGATATTGCCTCAAAATTTTATGAAAAAAAAAACAAGGGTTTTAATATATTTATTTTTTCGCTTTAAAAGACCCATCCAAATTGAATTTAAATAGTCTAGGTTCAATATAATATTCAAAACCAAGGGGCATAAACCAAAAAAACTTATCATACACGGTTAAATTAAAAATATAAAATAAGTATGGTAATTCAATGATTATTATACTAATTTAATAATTGTAATGTATCATTAGTTTTAGTGACATTTGACTCTCGAATCCAATCCATTATAACTTAATGAAATATAATTAGGTTGGATTTTATTGATCTGATTTGAAGATGTTTAGACTCATTCATATCAATAAGGTAATTAGGATATAATGAAACAAGTCAATAAAAGTTTAGCACGTATTTTGAGATTCAACACAATTAATTAGCTAATGAGATTAAAAAATAAATATAAATTTAATGATCCAATTGAATCCAATTTGAAAGCTCTGTACTTAGTGAACAATGTTTTCCTCTTAAAAGTTAAAACACTATATGAGATCCGTCGTCTAATTTTAAATATTTAATGACAAATTTTCTTTCACTAATTTTTTTTTGTAGTGTTTATAAAATTAAATTGCAAATATTGAAAACTCAAGCTTGGGAAAACATCAAGCACTCATGCACAATATAAATTCATAATTTGTCATATTAATAAGAAATAAGTTAGTCAGTAAATATTAAAGAAGGGAAAATAGATAGTACTGCGTACTACTACCTAGTACTGACTACTGTGGCAAACTTAGTACCGAGTATGCCCGGGGTTTTATTGGTAATCTTGTGTACCAATTATTAAAAAGCATGAGTTGTCCTCATTATTGATAATCTTGACTTTTGGGAGGAGGTGTTTATTCTTACTAGGTTATTTTTCTTGTTACCTAACATTTGATAAGTTATTAGTAGTTATTAAATATTTAACAAAAGTAATTTACAGAGGAATGCGTGTTTTATTTGTAGTGCTTATGTAATGTTTAACTAATTTTAAAATTATGATATTATTTCAACTAATTTTCACATAATACTTGAACCAATAAAACAAAATATATTGAAACTATTACACCGTCAGAAATTATCATGCAAAATAAAATTATCAGTTGAAAAACTTTAATCATCGCATGTAACACCCACGTTAGAAAAAAAATTCTAACGATTCTATGGTCATGAACTTTTATTAAATTTTAGTTAGATTTTTTTTTTTTTTGAATTGGATCACTAAATTTATATTTATTCTTTAAGTAGATCCCTGTCGGACTCAATTAAAAACACAAAGTTTAAAGAACTATTTAAAAATGAAAAACAGTTCAAAGACTTAATTAAAAGTTGGTATAATTATAATCCCATCAAGTTTTAAATTGGTTGAAGAATCCATGTAGAATTTAGAACGCGCAAAAGTGAGAATACTGACTTGTAGATATGAAAATATTGATCTATAAAGGTTGATATTTTTTTAATTAGATATTTGAACTATTTGTCATTTTTAAATAGGTCTCTAACTAATTTTGGATTCAATTACATCTTTGAACTTGTATTTATTTTTTAATTAGGTCTTTGTTGGACCTATCACTAACATATGGACTTAATTAAAAAATAAATACAAATTCAAGAACTAAATTAAAACTAAAAAAAGTAGAAACCTAATTAAAAATTTAATAAAAGTTCAGATATCGGCAAGACCGTAGAGCAAGTAAACCTACAAAATAACATAATTTTTTTATAAATTCAATAAATATAATTTGAACTCGAATAATGGTATAAAAAATAGGACAACATTTGTTTTTCTCAATATTTAATAATTTTTTACTCGATCTCTCTCCCTTTTTCTAACTCACATAAACCACCCTTGATTTATATGATAATGTAACACCATATACTCTTCTCATTGATACAAACATCTCCTAATTGTATAGAGAGGGATCAAGAAAAGTCAAAATAAAGAGAGATAAATATTAGTTATAGTTTCATTAAACTTTTGGAAGTGTAGTTATTGTTAACCTAAAACAGTTACAACATAATAATAACTGAATATAGTATTTTAATCGACAAATCTTCCTTAAGTTCAACTATATTAATTGAGTTTTTTTTAGATGTTAAAATATTACATGAATGTAAATTCAGATGAATGAGAGTGAACAAGAAAGTGAGAAAATCAAAGAAACCTTCATTTCTAATGTACATATAAAATATTGATTGATTAGCTAGTAAGTATCTAAACATTATTTAATCACTATGAAGTTAATTCTCCAATTTAACATATAATAATAAATTTAATTAGTATATTAACTCAATCATCCCCTCATATACAATGCTAAAAGTTAATTATTAAGCATTCATTCACCACGCCAAGTGGGGATTTTTAATTTTGACAATGAATACTTTCTTCTCCACCCACACCAAATAACATACGAGAGGAAGTATTTAGCAGATGAAACCGTTTTTTGGGTTCTTCAAATAATATTCAGCCACTGTGCATGAAAATGATAGTATAATTTGAAAAGGCAAAGTAGGTAATGCTCTTGGTTTTTTGAGCTTACCCCTACAGTGCTTGCTATATAACCCTGCTTTGCCTTATGGTTCTTTCGGTTCAGCTTTCTCTTTCACTATTTTCTATATATATATATATATCCCAATTAATTATTTATTTTTACACATGCATGTTATATTTTCCTCTATCTCTTTCTTATTTTTCTTCTATCTTTTTTTCTTCTTTTTTGTAATTTTCCACCTATTATATATCACATTTAATATTTTTTTCATTTTTTTATCTCTTTCTTAGGTGACACATTCACCTCAATTAATTAATGGGCTGTTAAATGATATTTTTTCATTAATAAAGATAATTTTGCATTCCTCTTGGGCGTAAATATAATCAGATATAATAATAAAAGAAGACTTTGTAATAATAATAATAATAATAATAATAATAATAATAATAATAATAATAATAATAAAAGAGAAAAATAAATAGATATATAAAATAAAATTAGAATGTAAATTAATTAAATTGGAATTTTACTGGATTTAATTAGAATATACACTATCATTCATTTATCATATATTGTTATATATGGTAATTTTAATTTTTACTTTTATAATAACTACTTTAAAATAATATAATAATTTCTAATTAGTTGATTAAGAGTGCATGAAAACTAAGGTATATTTTGTTAAGAAAGGGTAGCAACATATTAATTCTTTAACATGTTTTTTTTTTCAATTACACTCAACTATTTATTGAAATTTATTAGAAATCACAATCATTTTTCATTTCTTTTTTTAATAAATCTCATTTATATGTAATTTTATATTTTTTGATAAATTTTAACCAAAAAATGTGTATTAGTGTCTTCTATCATATTTCTATGATGACTTTGAATAATTCTAATTCCTCTTACAACATCTTCCTACTTCATTTGTATGCTAAGTGTTTTGCAACACTGAAAAAATTCTAGCATTGTTTAATAATTGAGATCAATGATAATTTATAAATATTCTTTTATCAAGCTATTGAGACGTCTTTTAAGAATAAAACTGTAAAATCAATACCAAATACTTCAAATACAATAAGCCTAATAATTCATAACTTGAGGTGAAAATATTAATGTTAGAAGGTGTCAAATGAAGGCTACCAAATTCCCTCCGGCCTTAACTAAGGTTATTGTTTTGGTACATAAAAAGTATGACATTGCTTAGGAATCGCGGTCTTGAATAATTGTAAACAATATCCTCCTTTAATCAATCAAAGTGTTTTCTCTAAGAGATCTTTAAAGACTTATACAAGAGTCAAAGTAAGTAATATTTATCATTTAATAGGTGAATCAGTTGGGTGAAGTTATTCCATATATAGAAAAAAAAGAAGCAAGTAATATTTAAAAAAATGTGATGAGTCTAGCAAATATATATGACTTACTTGGAGTATATTTTTAAGAGATTAAATATATGGGGTAGTGGAGTAAAACTCTACATAGTTCCATTTCACACCGCATATCCACATCCTTTACGCTTTTTTACATTCACAACCCCCCTCCCTCTCTTTCTCTCACTGCCCCTCTCACATTTACATCGAGTTTGACCTGTGGCCAGCCACCGGCAACTCTTTTATATCATCTCCAATGGCGACCCCACCCCTACACTCTCTTGGGATCTTCTAAAACCCTTTCTTTTTTCTTTTTTTTTTTTCTGAGCACAAAGCTTAAATAACCTTTCCTCTCCATTCAGTTCCTTTTTTTCCCTTCCCTCAAACCCTAATTCACGCAAAAAGCCAACGAGATCTACTCCTTAGTGAGTACCTCCTCGTAATTCACGCCCCACTCTGCCCTCAATCCTTTCCCAATTATGCATCATAATTAAGATCTACATGCATAGTTTCCTTTTTTTTCTTTTTCCAGAAGCCAGGTTTCTCAATTGGATTTCGTGGAAACTTCATCTCCAAACACGTAATTAGGTTCTCAATTCCACCCTTTTTCTTACTACTTTCAAACCCCTTCTAGTATCCGTACCCCCCCTAAGCTTTCTCTTCTTTTTTGCTTAAGCAATGGATTCTATCAACAGTGGAAGCATCTCTTCTAGCGATGATGAATACGATTCATCATCACACGCTGATCCACCGTTCCACAATCATTTCGGTTCCATCTCTCACCCGCAACAACCACCCCTGGTTCCATCTCATCCTTCAATGTTTGATCTTTCCTCAAGCTACCTCCACGCTGTCTCACAATCCCACCAAAACCCACATAATCGCTTGTTTAACTTAGACTCTCGAGGCCAAAGATCTGAACCCAATTGCACCCTCCCAGAAAGCCTACCATCTTCGACATCAGCAACACCAACAACAACAAATCAATGCCTGTTGGGTCACGACAACATTCATGATACTTCACGACAACAAGTCCCATCATCTCCACAAACCAACAAACCTCGTACGCGAATTCAAGGAAACGAAAGCAGAGCTTCAAGGCGTGCACCCACCACCGTTCTCACCACCGACACCAACAACTTCAGATCCATGGTTCAAGAGTTCACCGGAATCTCTGCACCTCCCTTTTCATCTTCCTTCTCTCGACGCATCCCTCTTCGCCCAAACCCTTTGCTTTCAACAACTTCATCGAGGACCAGCTTGTTACACAACAACAACAATATCAATGTTTCTCCTAATAATAACTACCAACTACTTCCTGATCTATCTTTACCCTATCAACCCCCACCACAGAATCTCATACAAGATATTCACTCCATTCCCTCATTCCACCCTTCTCCTTCTCTTCACTCTCTTGTCCCTGCAGGGCTTGCTGCAAAGTCTTTATCCACCATGCCCACACTTGATGCGCATGATCTGCTGGGTGCTCATGAACATGTTTCTGAGGGCATGTTTCTGAGGAGTGACGGTGATGCAGGAGGGAGAAAAGATCCGTTTAGGTGCTTAGATCTTGGGAATAATAATAGTTATGGTGGCTGCAAGCTCAATATGTCGGTTTCTGCGTCGAGCAGCTTGAACCATGAGAAGAACTTGGAGAATGTTGGTAATGGAAATTCCCCTAGGGAAGGTGCCGTGGAGGCGTGGATTTGTTCCTCTGAGCAATAGGATCTCGCGTGGGGTGTGAGAGAGTAAACAGTATACTCAACTTGTGAATCATTGCAGCGTGGAATTTCATATACTGCAATGAATTAAGATCGTTATCATGATGATGTTGATCATAGCGGTCTAGTGTTTGGTGGTTAGCATTTGCAGCTATCATTTGTTTTTGTTTTTTTTGTTCTAAATTTTTATACTAGTATTGTTGAGACTATTAATTAGTAAATAGCTAGAGTGAGATTAATTTAATATTATGTAGTTATATATATACTACTTTTATTTGTGTTTGATGATCTTATTATCTTTTTCTTTAGTGTTTGGATCTAAAATGAATATTATCAAAGGAATCTTAGTTTCCCCCACATGATGATCGTACGTAGGCATGATTAGATCTGATTATTTAATAATGAATCAATCTAATATCTCTATTATTATTATTATTATTGGGAACCATTTTTTTTTCATTAGTATTGCAAAGAGAACTGGTAACTAAATCCTAATAATGAGGGAAAAAAATGCGCTTCGCAAATGTTAGAGACTAATATAAAAAAATTGTGTTTTCACTTGGTAACTTGAGTTTTATGATAGATAATACTAAGATGCAGTATAAAAAAAATTATAATCGATCACGTTTTTCTTTTCAAAGTGAGTTGTATTATAATCACCTAGGCTGTGTTTGGATAAATTTTGATAAAATTAATTTTAAATAAAGTTGATTTGCGTAAAATTGATTTGGGTTAGAATTTATTTTGAAGTAATGTGTTTTATATTTGGATGATTTTTATTGAATTGAATTTTGAAGTAAAATTTGGTATAATTTTTGTTATCTCACGTAAAAAATACTTAAAATTATTTTAACTTGGAATCAATTTTAAATCCATAATTAATTTTGGCTTCTTCTCTGATATCAAATCAAATATGTGAAAAATATTTGAAATCAAACATATTTTACAACGTGAAATCACCACACGCACAATGTTTGAAAATTTATAAATCATGCATTGTCTAACTATTGTAAGGATTACTTGTTTAGCCAATGTGGTAGGCATTAGATGATAAAACCGACTTTATTTGGACTTCAATTTTCGTCTCATTTTATCTTTTTTTTTTACTTTATTTTGTTTGTAAAGCTTATAGGTATGTTTTAAAGTGTGAATAGCTGAGCAGAAAAGCTAATAAAGAGACAAAAGCATGCAAAAAGAGACAAGAAAGAGGAAAATTTGAGCATTTTTACTGAGCAGGGTTCATGCTCATGTAGCATGGCACATGTTGACCTTCACGCTACAGTTTAATTACAGTAGTATGAATAGAGTGGAGAGACAATTTTTAGGTTATGCTTTATTTATTTATGAACAACAACAGCTTTTGAGAAGGACAACCAGAAAATAATTGGGGTTTAAATTTGTAAGAGTTTTCAATCTCTTTTATTTCTAATGTAATTTTATATGTTGTTTGACTATTTTTTAATCATGGTTGATTAAATTCCTTAGAACTTAGTTGTATTCACGTATTTTAATTTCTCTTTTTAATAAAGTTTTTTTATGTTATTCAATTGATTGGAATTAATCACTCTAATTATTAGTTAATTGTGTGTTAGTGATCATTTTCACTAACTTACATGTAGTATGATAGGACTAATAAAGCTTGTATGACCAAACTAGTGACATAAATTCTTTTTTTACAAACCTCTTTGTAATTCATCCTTATCCCTAAATCAAATCCCAAATGACCAATGCAATAATGATTTAAAGGGAAGACTATTCTCAAGCCTTGACCATAGACTAATAATTAAAAATAATCCCTACCCTTAAATTAGTAGGCGATTAATTAGTAATTGAGTTCTTATTTAAAATAGGGTTAGAAAAAAATGATACATACGAAATCATAATCTGAATCATTTTTTTCCATACATATCTCTTCCTTGAAACTGTTGCTTGTTTGTTCTTAGTTTTATTTTCTTAAACACAAACATAAACAATCTCCAAACTCAAAGATAAAAACTCAAAATTATTTAGTTTATGTGATTTAAATTATTTAGAAACACAATTTTTGTAGAATATGATATTTAGACTTTTGAATTTTCAATAGTGCATAAAATACACTTATCCTTTAGGAATATATATTTTACGCATCTCTAAACCACTTAGTGTCTCATATATATATATATATATAAAACCCAACATCAAAATTACTCCAAAAGTACAATTTAAATGCGAACCACATTGGCTAAAAAAGTATGAAACTTAAACAAGTATTTAAAGTGTGATTTATATATATAAATAGTTATACAAAACAAGTAATCCTTACAATACTTGTACTCAACTCAACATCAAAAGTATTTATTTCTGATATCAGATTAAAAATGGATTACATTTAAATTAACTTCAAAACGCTAGCTAATTTAAAGAAAAGGATATTTATAATGATTAGTTTAGATATATGTTTATAGTTGTGCATTTTGACATTATTCTATCAATAGTTTAATTTCATGTGAGAAAACACGTTAAGGTACTGTACATTACATGAATATTTTTAAATTTTGAAAAATTATAAATAGAAAGAGAATAATATATATATTATTTTGGTAGGATTTTTTTATCATTGAGAATAACTATTCTATTAACTTAAATAGAAATAATTAAAGTAATAAATTGTTCAAAATTTTAGAAAGGAATAATAAAAATATTATTATCAAAGTCGAGACACGTCATTTTTATAAATATTGTTTAACAAAATTCAAAATTTAAAAATTAAATTAAAATTAGGATTAACAATGATTATAATATTCTTGAATTTTAGTTTATTTATGAAATGCATTTTTAATTTAATACAATGTATTAAGATTTATAAAACGTTAAAAATATGTTTTTCAATCTTACAAAAATGATAAAGTTCTAATTTTGTAATTACAAAATTTTTTGTTCATTTTTCGTCTAATAAAATTATAATATATCATTTTTTTTGTCTTAATCAAAGTTTGATTTTATTTGAACTTACAATAATAATTTTTTATATAAATTATGCATATATAATAGATATAAAAAAATTATAAATGTAGGTTTAGATATTTGAATCTTACTCCGGATGGATGAAACAAATAACACACTATAATTAAATTTTATTATGAAAAAAACACATTTTTTTCCAGGAACAAAATAAAATTTTACGAATTTTAATTGGACAAAAAATCTAATAGAGGCTAATAATATTTTTTTTTAGTATTAAATTATTATTAAATAATCAGATCTAATCATGCGTATTCGATCATGTGGCGAAACTAATTAAATTTCCTGTAACAATATTCATTTTAGATCCTAATCCTAAAGAAAAAGACAATAAGATCATCAACTACAAATAAAAGGAGTATATACTATATAATTAAATTAATCTCACTCTAGCTATCTACTATTCTGAACAATACTCGTATAAAATATTTAAAACAAAAAAGAAATGATAGCTGCAAATGCTAACCACCAACGCTAGACCACTATGATCAGCATCATCATGATTACGCTCTTAATTCATTGCAGCATCTGAAATTCCACGCTGCTATGATTCACAAGTTTAGTATACTGTTTACCTCACACCCCACGCGAGATCATATTGATCAGAAGATCAAATCCACGCTTCCACGGTACCTTCCCTAGGGGAATTTCCATTTGCATTACCAACATTCTCCAAGTTCTTCTCACGGTTCAAGCTGCTCGACGCAGAAACCGACATGTTGAGCTTGCAGCCACCATAATTACTATTATTCCCATGATCTAAGCACCAAAACGGGTCTCTTATCCCTCCTGCATCACCGTCACTCCTCAGAAACATGCCCTCAGAAACAACATGCTCATGAGCACCCAGCAGATCATGCGCATCAAGTGTGGGCATGGTGGATAAAGACTTTGCAGCAAGCCCTGAAGGGACAAGAGAGTGAAGAGAAGGAGAAGGGTGGAATAAGGGAATGGAGTGAATATCTTGTATGAGATTCTGTGGTGGGGGTTGATAGGGTAAAGATAGATCAGGAAGTAGTTGGTAGTTATTATTAGGAGAAACATTGATATTGTTTTTGTTGTGTAACAAGCTGGTCCTCGATGAAGTTGTTGAAAGCAAAGGGTTTGGGCAAAGAGGGATGCGTCGAGAGAAGGAAGATGAAAAGGGAGGTGCAGGGATTCCGGTGAACTCTTGAACCATGGATCTGAAGTTGTTGGTGTCGGTGGTGGGTGCACGCCTTGAAGATCTGCTTCGTTTCTTTGAGTTGCGTACGAGGTTGTTGGTTTGTGGAGATGATGGGAGTTGTTGTATTGAATTATCATTAATGTTGTCGTGACCCAACAGGCATTGATTTGTTGTTGTTGGTGTTGCTGATGTCGAAGATGGTAGGCTTTCTGGGAGGGTGCGATTGGGTTCAGATCTTTGGTCTTGACAGTCTAAGTTAAACAAGTGATTATGTGGGTTTTGGTGGGATTGTGAGACGACAGCGTGGAAGTAGCTTGAGGAAAGATCAAACATTGAGGGATGAGAAGGAACAAGAGATGGTTGTTGCGGGTGAGAGATGGAACCGAAATGATTGAGGAACGATGGATCGGCGTGGGATGAATCATATTCATCATCGCTAGAAGAGATGCTTCCACTGTTACCAGAGTCCATTGCTTAATAAAAAAAGAGGAGAATTTAATTAAGCCGAGGTGCTACGGATACTAGAAGAGGTTTGAAAGTAGTAAGAAAAAGTGTGGAATTGAGAACCTAATTACGTGTTTGGTGATCAAGTTTCCACGAAATCCAATAGTGAAAGCAGTCTTCTGGAAAATGGAAAAAGGAAACTATGCATGTAGATCTTAACTATGATGCATAATTGGGAAAGGATTGAGGGCAGTGTGGGGCGTGAATTACGAGGAGGTACTCACTAAGGAGTAGATCTCGTTGGCTTTTTGCGTGAATTAGGGTTTGAGGGAAGGAAAAGAAGGAACTGATGAATGGAGAGGAAAGGTTATTTAAGCTTTGTGCTCAGAAAAAAAAGAGGGCTTTAGAAGATCCTCATGAGAGTGTAGGGGTGGGGTCGCCATTGGAGTTGATATAAAAGAGTTGCCGGTGGCTGGTCACAGGTCAAACTCGATGTCAATGTGAGAAGGACCGTGACTCGGTGAGAGAAAGAAAGGGAGGGGGTTGTAAATGTTAAAAAAGCCGAAAAGGATGTGGGCATGCGTTGATAAATGGAACTATGTTGAGTTTTACATGTAAAAAAATTATATACTTATATTTTAATATCTGAACTAATTTTTAATTTAAAAAATAATACATTATAATTTTATGATACGAAAAATAGATAAAAAAAATCTTTTAGGAAGAAGTACAAATTTTATAAGTACAAAAAAAAATATTTGAGCCTTTTAAGAAATAAAAATAGAAAATATTATTTGAAAGAAAGAAATAAGTATGAATGAAAAGAATAGAATTAAATATTTTAGATAAAACAAATTGTACGAGAATAGGAATAGTTATCGAAAATATTTAATTTAAAATGATTTTATAATGGCAGATGATATAAAATGATTTTATAATATTAATTAATTATAAATTATCATTTATATATATTCTAAAGTAATTATTATAAAATCAACAAATTAATGATATAAATTATAATTGGATAAGTATGTAAAATTATTTTATATTATTACTTCCTAATCACCATTTTTCTCTAAAATAAAATCTTATCATTTATACATCTTAAACCATTGATGAGCGGCAGAACCCTTTTCTTCTGATTGCTTTGGGAAAACATCAAGATTTAGGAAGCTTATTTGTGTGTAAACAAAGAAATGATTGAGTGGATGAGTTCTGCACTTCTGCCACATGACTCTTTAGGGTGGTTCGGCTGTGTGAAATAATAAAGAATTAAAAATAAATATTTGAATGAAAATAATAATATATATGATAAAAATGTGAGATTTATATTATTTTTCGAAATTTTTTATTTGAATAGTAATTTCTTATCTTCAACCGAATCACCCCTTAATTAGCTGTGGAGCATCAATCATCCAAAGGAGAGGGAATGAGAGAATGATTTTGGTATTTGGAGATGTAACTAACACGTTTTATAACACTATTACCATTTTTTTGAAGAATTCGAACATACTGTTACTAATAATATCTGTTAATGATTTCCATGCAAATCTCTTGCAATTAACAAGGGATTAGCAAAAACAAACTTCCCTCTCCAAACCTTTGCTAATTTAGGAGGGATCCCTTCGTAATTTTTTTTGCTAAAGTGATCCATAATTTTAGCGAGGTAACCATTCCGTCACTAATCTGTCTAATGGAACTTTAACGTCGCAAATCCTTCCCAAAACTAGCGAGGGGACCGTTCATTCACAAATTAATTATTATAGCACAAGATTTTCGTGAAATTTTTTTAAAAAGAATATCAAATTAACGTTGACATTTTCCCATCGCGAAATCCTCCAAAGTCCTGTTAAAATTCTTTAAATTAAATTATTTATTTAGCATGAATTAATAAAAATAAATTCTTATTTACATAAATTATTACCAAAAAATGCTATGAATTAATAACCCTTACATTTAATTTTTGATATAATAGTTTATATTTTTTTTATTGACAAAGATAAATGTGCAATGTAGTTTATATATTAGGATAAATAGTCATTTTTTGTTCTTGAATGACAAATTCGTTCCTGAAATATAAAAATTCAAATTTTAATCTTCAAAAATGAAAAAAGTACGACAAATTCATCTATTCATTAACTTTGGTCCATTATCGATAATGAAAGAACATACATAACACATTTAAGGACGAATTTGTTAACGCTTTACATATTTAAGAATTAAAATGATTATGTATCTAAAATATAATTTAATCTTTATTTTTCTTTTTATTAATCATTATAAATATAACATTATAAAAAATACTTAAAAACAAGCCGAAGTAGAAAGAATGAGTATTTACCTATATATTATGATTCAAGCAAGTTAAGAAGATACTGTGAGTTTTATCGTAGTTTCACACAATCTATATTCTGTTTTAATTTTAAAAAAATCCGTTATTTCTATTTTCTGTATTTTTATTTTCTAAATCAATCACAACTTTAGCAGAAGAAAAATATTGACAAAGATAACAAGAAAAACTGATTATTAGGCCAGGCGAAAATAGAAGAAGAGGACACACAGTGAGAGGACATGGTGACATGTGAGTCTCACCCATTTGGAATCATTATGGCCCATGCCAGTGAAAAAGAGAAGAATTTGTTCTCTAGCAATGATGATCACCCTCCCCCTCCAACTTTATCGTTCAATTTCTCCTCTGCGCTACTCTGTTTTCTCAGTTTTCGGTGTCATGTTATATATGTTAGAGTAAGAGTGGCACAGCCATTAAAATTTGTTGAACTGCTATTTGTTGAGCTGCGGGGTATAAGTAGGCATCAGTTCTCTTTCACTTTTGTTTTTGTCCTATTCTTCTGATTTTCAAAGATACTCATTCTATTAATTTCAAAATCCATTTTTCTTTTATATTTTCCATTCTCTTCCATGGTTGCCACCTTGATGTTGTCCTTTTTGGTCAGTAAAACAAATAAAACAAGTTCGGGAATTGTGTCACTTATTTCTCCCCAGGTTATTATTGCTCTCAAGTTTTTTTATTTTATTATTATTATACAAATACACACACAAAGTAGTAAATGTATTACTAAAATATTTAGATAAAATAATCTTTTATATATATATATATATGTGACAACAGTATAAATGCATGTTTAAATTTAGAAGAAAAAAACTTAATTATTTAAAATAAAATTTTAAAAAATCAATAGAAATAACTAATTATTTCTTTAAAATAAGTTAAATAAGATACTACATTAAATGTGTTTGAATTATAATTATTTTATTGTTTTTTTTATAAAATATAGAAAAATTATAATTATTCAATACTAATCTTTCACAAACACTTGGTAACAAACTAGAAAATAATAAGTGCATAATTAATTATTTTAGTGAGTATTATGATAAAAAAAATAAATGTCACTTTTAGTTTATTATATTTCAAAATCATTTTATTTTATTATATTAAGTTTTTATAGTATTTTATTTTAGTAGTGTAATACTATTTATAAGAAAAATTAATTTTAATGTTGTCATGATTTTTAGTCATTCTTAAAAATCCAAAATCCAATACAGAACCAATTTGTCCATGAACCAAAAACTAAAGCACCTCTCAGAATTAAAAATAATAGTGGGAACTGGAGAGGATGGACTTGGTGGAAGGGCTCTGACGGGCGTTGAACAGTGAGGTCCCTCTTCTCTCCCTTACGACCCTCTCCTCTGCTCCTGATGCGGCGGTGGGTGCACGCCTCGCGCGCAAAGAGGTGGATCTGGGTGGTGATGGTGCGCACGCGCGGTGACTGGGCTTGGACGCGAGTCGCTGCATCTCTGTCGCACCACCGTCCTCGCGGATTCGCACCACCATCCTCGACGCGGTTGAGTCCGCTTGTGTTGTTGATGATTTTGTTTCTGTAGAGAAGATGGATTAATGATGTTGGTGTTTGTGTTGTTGGGTTCAGGGTTGAGTTGGGTTAACATGTTTTGCGGAAATGAAGATCTCCATTAAAACAAAACTTAAATCTGGAAAACTCAGGAACGAGGAGATCAAGATTTATGTAGCTTTTATTTTTTAAAAACAAATATAGTGACTACTAAAAACAACCACTATTTTACTTTAATTATTTCAAAATTTGAAAGTTAACAGAGTGTTAAATTTTTGGACGGAAAATAAAAAAAAATATTAAAGTAAAACTTTAAAAAATTTAAAGAATCAAAATTAAACGTTTAAAATTTAATGTACTAAAAATAAAATAAAAATAAAATTTAATGAATTAAAAGTGATATTAAATAATAAAAAATTACTATGAAGCATACCAGTGTCATGTTATCCTTAACTTGATATTAGGAATAACAAGTTTAAGGAGAACATATTCTTGATATTTTGTTTGTAAGAATGACCCATAATGGTCAATCATCAACCTATGAATCACACGGGCAGGATGGCAAAAGAGTCTCTCTTGGCCTAGAGTTTAGCTTACTGAGGGGAAAACTTCCCTTGTTTAAATGCAATTTAATCAAGTATAGATCATCTGAAGTTTAAAACATTGATGGTAAAGAATATCCTTATTACTACGATCTCCAATGACAGAACTGTAATGATTTTGTGTTATATGAATCAAATCCTAAAAGAAGTTAAGAAAAAAAAAAGTTGAAGAAAGGGTAAGGATATTTACATATATCATTATGACTTGGACACCCTTTTCATCATCTGTCATAACTCCTCATTTTTCATTCGTGGAGTTCATCCTCCCAACTCCCCATATGAGAGCAATCTAATGCAGAAATTTATGTATAAATATCATTTCTCTAAATGAAGCCTACTTTATATTACCAAGTCAAATTACAAATTTAAACAGATCAACATGCAGCATTTTTATCTGCTAACGATTAAAAAAATTATATAAAGAAATGTAGGCTTCAGCAAAATGTGTTTAGAAGGCAGCATAGAAAGCACCAGGAAACTCAAACCTTAACTGGGCTTTGTAGCAGAGATCATCTCAAAAAGCCCATTTCTAATGCATTTAAATCCAACCAGCCCACATGCCCTGCAGTGATCTTCAAGTTCACGCTCAGAGAGAAAGATGTAGCTCCCAGACACTTGCCTTGCATTCTAACACGCGAACAAATATTCCACTATTCAAAACTTATAGGAAGATTGAGTTGAGAATACTTTAATCCCTCAGTCTTGGAAACTGAAATCAAAATCATGCTTCCAGGAAATTGAAATCAAAATCATTCTTCCATGCACAAACGAAATACTGAGATTAAATTGATTTCTTTTCGTATTATCGAGGAACTAAATTAATGCTAACTTCCTAAGATGGATAACCAAACAGATCCAAATTAAGAAAAAAGCAACAAAAAACAACTGAACAAAATAAGTCTTGTTACTCACTGAGTTTATCAATTCAGACAGCATGCCAACACTTGTACAAGAATTTCAAGCTAATTTTTTTTTAGAGAAAGCAAAATTATACAACAGATTTATACAATTTGTTTTACAACAAAGAGAAGACAGAAAAGTGTGGAATAAAATGGTTGATGACTTGATGTAATGGAGATAGAGATAAAAATAATACTGTAGGAAGTGTTATAGAAAATGTATAAATAATATAATTCAAAATTTTATACCTGCCGTAGTGTACTTAAAAATGGGATAACAGAAAAAGGCCCATCGAGCATGTAAGTGGTTACGACAAATACACCTCCAGGTCGTAAAACACGACTTATTTCAGCAACCTGTTAAAACAGATCATACAAATTATGGAGAAAAAGAGTGAAGTTACAGACTGAGCAGAGTGATGCAAGGCATGACCATCTGGCAAAACTATGCATACTGCAAAGTGAAAAATCAGCTGAAGTAATTTATCCACCTCGCAGAAGAAGCTTATTTTTAATCAGCTAGCATCTTTAGAAGTATGAAACATGCTCTTCGTTGTTGCTGACACAATACTGCATAAACCTTTAGGGATTGCATTTTCTACTTCAGATTAATATAAAAACATTGTAAACATCTCAAAAACCATGGCTAAACGATTTTCCCTAAGCCACTGCCACAGATTTTTCAACAAATGAAACATTTTTCTTCAAAATCCAAACATTTTTCCCTAAGCCACTGCCACAGATTTTTCAACAAATGAAACATTTTTCTTCAAAATCCAAACATTTTTCCCTAAGCCACTGCTATTGGTGAAGGCCAACAGTGGAGAGCTGCACCTGCATGTACAGCATCAACAGAACTGGAAACAAAGGGGAGCCTAGATATGTCTGCTCTAACCAAGATGAAGTTCCTAAAAACAGAAATATTAAAATTAAATATAGTTGTAATTGTAATATGAATAAAAGTATCGCTTAAATAGTTCCATTAGAACTTTGAATTCAAAAGTAGATAAATAATGTTCTACTTAATTTAGAAATATAAACTGTGTACTCTTTTGGAAAGTTCTCTTCCTTTTGAATGAATTCATAACATTGCTGCAACATATTTTCTGAGTAGTCTAGAGCAACAACAAAAGAAAACAGTCCACTTTTTGCAAATAATCTTGAAAATAATCCACTTGCACAACTAGCATCAATGATATTTCCACCCAATACTGGCTTTAAGAAACCCTTCATCAATTCAAACTGCAGTCAAATTCAGTAGAAGGCATGATTAACTGTTAAAGATAATTCTAATAAAAGTACATAACACAATAGAAGACATATTCATTAGTATTTCAAAGAAACTTCAATGTCCTTCCTGACAATACTTCTTGCTTCCTCAGTGAGGCGAGTAAACTATCTGAGTTTCACAAGCTAAAGTTCTTATTTCAATTATTAGGATATGTAGCTTTTATTTGCAAATAATTAAGTTTTAACTTTGCATTTACTACTTAAGTACTTATATATAATTGATGATGCTCCAGTAAACTCTAAATTAAGAATGACTATTATTCCAATTGGATAGTAGCTTAATGAAGAAAAAATAAGCTAAAGGATAAACAACAGAACTTGTCAATGAGAAACCATTAATTACATAAAAAATATATAATGTGGGTTCATCAAGAGGGAATTTTTATTAGGAAGAGAGACATTTGGTTAACCTCTTTCTCAGGACCTGGAAAACCACCCCACACAGAAAATGTTTGACGCCAGCCCCTCTCATGGAGAAATGATATCAATGGCACCCTGATTCAACAAACAATCAGTATGCATAGTAAAAGTGGCAAATTAGTTTCAAATTCAACTCCATAGGATTTTAGACAACAAATTAGACTGTTAAGCAGTAGTGTGTCATTATTAGCACTTGGTAAATAAATTCGCTAAAACTGAAAAATGATATATCAAATGTAGGAACACGATTAAAAGGAAGACTAAAGCATTTTAAATCAAGTAAAAGAAAGGTAACTAGAATGCCTGAAAAGCTGTAAAACTTGCTTTGGTGCAATACAAAGAATTTGTGCATCTTTACTAAAAGCATTTCGTATAAATAAGCCTTTTTCATTTGAACAAATATATATAATTGACATAGTGAAAAGAGTGAGAGTTTTACACTTTAAATCATGTATTTTGATTTATAAAAAGAGGGGCTAGGAATATATTCTATAACAAACTCTTTACTATTAATTGAAAATTATACAATTTATTATGTATGAGAAAGCTAAAATTTTGAGATTTCAGTTATTTTTTTAGGAAAAAAAGTTGTTTATAAAATAAACTAAATGTTTGGTATCATAGTTCAAATATAGAAAACACTTTTACTGATGAAAAAATTATTTTTGACTAGTCCTTTCATGGTAGAAAGATCAATTTAGTTTGCTTGCATGTAATATGTTAAATTTCCGATATGCATGCCAAAATAGTGGATGAATAAATTCAACCTCTAATTAATTTTAACTTATCCGTCAAGTTTAGTTGGTAGAGCGTAAGGCTCTTAATCTTGTGGTTGTGAGTTCAAGTCCTAAGGTGGGTGTGTTTCTTTTCTTAAATATGTTTATACTTGAAAGCGTGTGTCCTCCGCCGCGACGCGCTAGTGCCAGCTCGATGCTGCTTGATCCATCCCTGATGAACACGTGCTGGTAAAGCTATCGTGGCTGAGGCGGGTGGAGAAGGAGTTGATGGCGTGGGATGGAGGAGAGGCGGTGGCCGAAGAAGGGGGTAGTTTGGGTTTGTGGTGAAAGAAGGAAAGATGAGGAAGAAGAGGGAGGAGAGGAGGGAGACGAGGAAGGAGAGGGGGGAAATTGAGTGATTAGACGTTAATGACGTGAAAATTTTGGATATGCATAAATGATTATGTTTGATAACATAATATTTTATCTATTATGTCATTCCTTGATAGGATGAGATTATGTTAGATTAATATTATATTAAAATATATTTAATTGACTAAAACTAAATTTAAGGTAATCATTTGAAAAGACATATTTTTCAGTATAAAAAAATATTTTTTTTTATTTTGTTTCCAAATAAGTGTGGTGGGCGTGGGTTCGAGCCCCACGATTAGCGTTTATTCACTATTTTAATCCTTTTCCTTTTTAAACTGGTGCGGTGAACATAACAGGTCTTTGCTTTGAACTCAGTCTTTTTGTGATTGGTGAGTTTGGCTATTCGAGATTTTTGTTTGTCTGTCTCGTCTTCATCCTCCTGCCGACATATAAGTTCTTAATGCCCCTTTTTAATTTGGATTTCATCTAATTTAAATCATTGTTGTTTTGAATTAATTGATGTCTACTTAGTGCGTTATAATAATAATGTGCTAGTGATGTAAATTAATGTATATATTTATCTATACTAACCTCTATTTAGGACCAATCAATACAGAGAATTGTTGAAAACTAACAACTATTTTTGTTTTTATCCACTTATTGTCGTATTAAATTAAACCTATCTCTACCGAATCTCTTTGCTATATCGCAATCGAAATGAAAACAACTAAAACATTACCAAACTGATAATTAACTAATTAAGCAATATTTTTAAAAACAAAATTCGAAATATCGATTAATATGATACGGTGTATGAATTAAAACATGGAGGACCACTAGCAACTAGCAATATTTTTGTTGGTCACCATCCTGCTATCAAACTGATTTAATATTTATGTTTGATAATTCTACTTCATTTCGATATTGGCTCGCCTAAACTAATGGTGAATGCATATTTCTTCACAAATTTAATTCAAATTCTAATATTACGTTGGATCTGAGGTGGATCTAAATACGTGGCTTTTACTCTCTTTGATACTCTCTTCTTCTGCTTTGTGGTTGAACAACGGAGGGGTGTGACACTTCTAAAAATTTCGCCATTGAAGTCAGTAATGGATTAAGCAAATTAAGTAGCAAATGTATTAGAATAAAGAAGTTAGCTTGAGGAGAATTATGATAGTTATATGCTTACCAGCTAAGTGATTCAGAAATGCAAGCTTTTCAAATATGACGTGCCATTTTCACAACGGAGTTTTAAAATTTTGCTGCCATCCTGAGCAAGCTTTTCTGGTGTCACTACCAGACCCTGATGCAGACTTTCCAGTGAGTTCTTCAGTTAATTAGGATGAAAGCTCACCAGCTGGCAAGCCTTTATTGCAGATAAATGGAAGCAAAGATAAGATGAAATTGATGCTAATTAATTACCAAAGACTCAAGGTATATTATTCTAATTGAACATACAGCTTGGACTCCTTCGTACAAAACCATCCATAATTATTATGTTTCCGGTTATCTAAAGATCGTAATGATGGTGACAGATGAATGGCAATTTTATATATTATTATAACAGAGGTAGATGGTGGAGGGAAATCAAGAGTCATAAAAACCTAGTAGAAGACTGACCTTATGGCTTCTTTAAGGAATCGTCCTTCAATTTTGTTAGTTGGGTGTGCTTCAAGTTAGGTTATCACTAAAGTGTGGGACATGATGTCATGCATATATATATATATATATACTCATATTTTTTTTACACATGGTTTCTTGTCCACTCTTTCCTTGGGCCTAAAATTTTACTAACTTAAATCCAAACCTCAAACTTGATATAATCATGTAAACCTATGCTTCGAATATATATATATATATATATATATATATATATCCCTCCTTTAAAAACCAAGACCCTTGTTCAAAGTCTTAAACATATGGCTATATATGGTACGTCGATCGAAACCAACAATCGTTTCTTCATGATCAAGTGATCAACCCTGATAAATGCACACTTACTTTGGGGATGTATGAAGTGGAAGAAAGAAAAAAAGATATAAAAAGAGAAAGAATGGCAAACTTCTTTATTTAAGAAACGTATTGTTAATTTTTTCTCACAACTTGAAGTTAAAAAGCATGTAAATTTTGGAGAGAATGCCTAAAGGTTTAAAATCACTTTTTTATTATAAAATTCAAGAATTAAATTGGACGGTGTAAAACTTTGAGAACTAAAATAAAATTCAACAAAAATATAAGAATCAAAAACATTTTATCCATAAAAATATATTTTGAAAAAATATAACACTATGTACTTTTATACTATAGATTAAAATATATGAATATTTTATCATTGAAAAGTGATCTTTTCAGTTTTCTCGCTCTCTCAACCAAATATTATTATTAATTTCTTAGTTTGTTTTTTAGATTTCACACACTATCTTAAGATTATCAATAAATTATTGATTTGAATGATATTAAAATCAATCTTCTCCAAAAAGATTTTAAGTTTGAATTTTGTTGATGAAAAACTTTAATTAAGAGGGAACATCTCACTAAAAATAACTAATCAAATTTTCTTATAAGAATTAGTTATCGATAAAATTGATGAATATTTCATACTAATATTGGAAGTAAAAAAACACTTTATCCAATGGTTAATTGAAAAAAATTATTTCAAACATTTCAAACTGTCATTTTTTATCTTTATCAAGACAATTATTTTTTATCTAATTTTTCTCTGTTTTAAACTGTCTACTATACTTTTAGATTAAATTCCAATAACCTTTTTAAAAATTAATGTCAGTGTTTAAAAGTATCCTTATATTATAATTTAAATTGTTCACTATAAATATAAAAATATAATTTACAGATTAAAAATATTTATTCATTATAAAATTAACTACAATATATTTGATATATTAAAGAATATTTATTTACTATAAAATTTAATTATACAATATACAAGTTAAAATACTTGTGAAATTTGAATGGAAAAAATTTTGTTTTGTCCTTCAGAATGTCTCAATTCAATTTTTGTTTGATACGATTTTAATCCCTCTACTTTATCAAAAATACATATTTTCAGTTGAATAGGGATTTAAACCACCCCGCTTTTAATAAATACTAGACTTAAAACGGATTAAATTGTTATATAGGTTAAAATTGTTTTTCAAGATATACTGATAGCTGAAAATATACTTGACCTGTTTTTTTCAAATGTTAGCCAGTTAATGAATTAAAAGAGATTTTTTTTTACTTAAACATGTAAAATTATGTTTTTCATAACTTTTTTTTCATATTCTCATACAATTTTTACAATAAATACTTATTTCTTTCAATTCCTTAACTAAGACATTGGTTAGTAAAATATTTTTTTTAGTTTAGATCACAAATTTTCTTAGTTAGAGGTAATCCTATTCAAATAGTATTTAAATTTAGTTGAAGGTCACGACTTGAATTGGAGAGGTTATGAGAAAAATCTCAAATTAACTTATTTGCAAATATTTTATAAGAGCATCTTTAATAAAGTCTACTAAATTTACTATTATTCTTACTCAAGAGTTATTCATGTTGGAGATTGAGTTTTAGGAGAGAAACTTTCAAGAACTTTTTTTAAAATATTGTTTTAATGTCATTTGAGAAAAAAAAGAAGAAGAAGAGATTTTACATTTTTTTACAAGTAAAATTCAGTAACCCAAATTGAATTCTTCCACTAGAATAAAAAAAAAATACAAAACCTTTTACATTTTATGTAACATTAATACTCATAAAAATTGATCCAAGAAGTCAAAAAGTAGTTCCAAATGTTATAATTTACCTAATTTAAAATTTTAAACTGGTGCGATTATACTATCCGCGTCCTAAACAATGTTTTGAAAGAAGAAAAAAGCATTTTTGTAACTGAGTTGCAAAATAATTTTGAAATTTGAAATATTCCGGAAATAAGTGCTACAAACAGCCGGTTGGAGTTTGCTTTCTAACGGATAACTTTATCGTTAGGTTGGATACCGTTGCATTCCCACAATCACCTAAATTATATTGAGACGAAAATGCCCTCACCACTAGTGGTTACGCTTCCCTTCTTCGGTTTGGTTTGGTCCCAATGTTGTTTATTTTATTATCGACTGGAATATTTTGGCAAACAAGGAAAAGAAAAGCTGAAAAAGCAAAGCTTGTAGGGAGCATGTGAGGAGGTGATTTTCATCTTTGAGAGCACCAAGTCGATAATTATGAATCACAATGTTGATGAGAGATGCCCATTTGCCACACGTGAAGCCTTTTCATGTTTTTTGCTTGTGTCCCACGAATGGTTTTTGATTCAGTGAAATATAATAAAGAGAATTGAAGCTCAATCTTACTATTCTGGAAAAAAGGTTCACTTGATTGAATGGCTCCCCTATCCATTCCTAAGAATATATATTTTTTTAAAGTCACATATTAGTTGGCAGACCTTGACTTTTTGCACATGAACATCACGAGATATCTGATCCCATGGAATGTGTACTGCTTGTATGTAGAACCCACTAGTTTAGCAGCACAGTTGCCATTTGCCCACATCCCTAAGAGCATCCCCCATTATTGTTTCGTGCCAAAGAGGAATACCATCAGGCATTAGCCAACCACACATATGCCTTTTTAATTTCAATTCACAGTTATTATTGTTCCAAAAAAGGTAGCTACAATTTTTTACAAATAAAATTGATATCCAGTATTAAACCAATAAGTAAATTCCACTTCCAACTTTTATATGAAAAAAATGTTTATGAAATAAGTATTTTCTTTTTTATAAATAAAAAAGTCCACAAATGTTAACATGATTTTCCTTTTACATCAACTAAAGCTTTTCGGTAGCAGTTGGCTTATGTGGCTAATCTTTGACTAAATTTAGTAGTAGAAGAAAAAAAGGTAAAAAATCAATCGAGTTGATCATCATCATCACAAAGTGGGGGTGGGTGATTTGAGTAAGGGAAAAAAAGGAAAGAAAAAACGGGACAACGTTGGCATTTGGGTTGAGGGGGGTAAAGAAGTAATTTTGGTTTGCTCCCTTGTAACAACCGACATGTGGCGGTACATGCGGCGCACATGCTTTACCGTCCCTAATAACAAAATACAAGTACTCAAAGGCGGTCTGAGATTCAAAATTTAGGAATAGAGAGTAAATAGTAATAATTAAAAGAAAAGAAAGAAAGATAACAAGGAAGGGGGGGTTATATAAGAAAGAGGTGGTGTGGGGGTGCGTGGTTGGCGTATGCTTTGTTTTGAAACAGAAGAAGAGTAGCTTCTACTTTGTACTACTCTCTCTTCTTTCTACTTACTACTACCAGCATAACATTTTTCTTGTCCTTATATCCTTATATATAAATAAAATTAACTTTCTCTCCCGTGTTTTTGTTCTCTCTACCATTGAGCAAACAAAAAGAATCTTTGGGAGATCGGAGAGGTCATCGTCGTCATTTCTGCGCTCGAGATTAACATAAGGAACAACAGGCACGGTCCCCCCCCCCCCTCCATTTTATTTTTCTTGTCATTTTTTGTATATTTATTGAAAGAAGGGACGAGCCCAAAGTGAAGAATGAGTAATAAGGGTTAATTGGTTGAGCAGTGAGCAGGGTATTGTAGCTGAACGATATGGAGAGAAGCACTCCGGTGAGGAAGCCACACACTTCAACTGCAGATCTGCTTACGTGGCCTGAAACACCAATTTCTCATTCCCCAACTCATCCTTCCTCCGCCGTTCGTTCTCACCAGGTCTAGTGTAGTCTACTGTTTCTTTTCTTTTTTTGGTTTCTTCTTTAGGTGATTTTAAATTTTATTTACCTGTTTTTTCTTCTTTTTTTGCTGATATTGTGGAATTTCAGCCGTCGGATGGGATCAGGAAGGTGGTATTTGGGGGTCAGGTCACCGATGAAGAGGTCGAGAGCTTAAATAAACGGTGAGATCTGCTCTGTTCTCTCTCATTATTTCCTGTAAATTCAACTTTTATGATGTTTCATTAATAAAACTTTGAAACATTTAGCCTTTGAAATTTGCAAAGAAGCTGTTTCCCTTTTTTCCCCCAAAATATTTGGCACAATTTGTTTTTTTTCTTCCTCTGCTTGTTTGTGCCATTGATCTGAAATCAATAATCTGATTATTTTTTCTGGTCACATTCTGACAATTTGAGCACATTATCAACCTTATTAGAAGCGAATGTTCGAAAAGGGTCAAATGAAATTGGCTGAGTTTGTTGGATTTGGATGATCGGATCTATTAATTAAACCTTTCTCCGTTTTAGAAAATAAAGTGGTGAATTGAGATATTTTGGTCGAGCTTGGCTACACGCCATTCTTGCCATAAGAGTAGGGAACTCACATTTACAACATTGCGCTGGTTTAAAATAGTTATGTGAAATTTAATTCAAGATATCTTCATTCTCCTCCTTGTACCTGCAAAACCCACAACTTTAGCACTCATTCTTATTCTGTGCATGTATGCTATAATTCCTCATTGTGAGCTATCAGCATCACCTTTTTGTGGAAATGAGTCATATCACTTCAAGAGACCCAACTATCTATTGTCTCAGAATGAAGAAACACCATTTATTCATCTATCTTTTGTCTCCCTTTCCCTTTCTCCCAGTCCTGGAGCGTGTAAAGAAGGATATAAAAGAGAAAATATTGGTTTCCTTTTCTTATATGTATTTTTCAGTTTCTTGTTCCTACATTATCATGTGATTCTAGACAAGAGTGAAATGAATTCAAGCTCAACTATTGAATCATATTATGAATACTAGATCAATTTTGCTCTGTCTATATATTCTGTGGCATCTGAATTTATCTAGTGTGGAATTTCCAGAAAGCCTTGTTCGGATTATAAGATGAAGGAGATAACTGGTAGTGGAATATTTGTAGCCAATGGAGAAGATGATGCCTTAGAAGATGGCAGTGCCAACCCAAATAAGACTGGAGTACGTATGTATCAGGTATTTATACAAGAACTAAGATGTTTTTACATATTTTATTGATAATAGATTTACAGTGGATTTCAGCTAACTTTGATTTTTATTGTTCACTGTTGAAATGAAGCAAGCGATTTCTGGAATCAGCCATATCTCATTTGGTGAGGAGGAGAATGTTTCTCCAAAAAAGCCCACTTCTTTGCCAGAGGTGGCCAAGCAGCGTGAGCTAAGTGGAACTTTGGAAAGTGAAGACTCTATATTGAAAAAGCAACTCTCTGATGCAAAGTGCAAGGAGCTTAGCGGTCATGACATATTTGCTCCGCCACCAGAAATCAAACCCAGGCCAATAACTCCTCGCATACTGGAGTTGAAAGGAAGCATAGACATTGGAGAACGTCATGTATGCACCACTATTAGTTGCTAACCTGAATTATTTGGTGAATACTTTTCATATTTTGATCTCCCACCTGTAAATTTAGAATTTGGATGCTTCAATAACATTTACGGGCTAATAGAGTGCATATAAGATTTTGTTTACCAACTCAAATTTACCCCTTAAGCATAGTACCCCTTGTGGATGAAGCAAATCTAGTTGGGAGGAGTCAACCGTTTTGCCTTAAGTATCATAGAGCAAATTAGGTACTATGCTCAGCAGGGGGACACTCCATGTGAAAGGCAAAAAAACATATAGGACTTTGTTCAGACAAACATCTCACCAGTGCAATGATTTTACAAAGGAGAAAAACTGAAATTATTGCATTATAGGATGAATATATCATATTGTGGACATAATTTGGAAATCTCAACATGAGTATAGTTCATATTCTGCAGGGGAATTATAAAGCTGATGTTCTTCATGCATAATGCACATGTTGATGTCCTGTAACATTTATCAATCTTTGTGCATCTTAAATAAGTGGCTTGTGATGTGATCTTGGTTTACAGGCTGATGGAGATCAAGGCGATACCAACTCTGCTGGGAAGACAGCAAAGAAGATCTATGACAAGAAATTTGCAGAACTTTCAGGGAATGACATATTCAAAGGGGATGCACCACCTTCATCTGCTGACAAATCGTTGAGCGGGGCCAAACTACGAGAGATGAGTGGCAGTAACATCTTTGCTGATGGGAAGGTAGAAGCTAGAGACTACCTAGGTGGTGTACGGAAGCCACCTGGTGGCGAGAGCAGCATTGCCTTGGTATAATTTATTAGGGTCTAACTCATCTTCATACCGTCTTGTTTTGTTTTAATTAATTTTTAGTGGGGTTGTGTTATTATATTATTTGACCTTGTATTCTGGGTTTTGGGAATTGGTGTTTTTAGGTTTCTTGATGTCTTGACCAAAAAGGACCATCTGCTAATTGGTTGTATGTCCATAATCCTGTGATTTCCTGTGTTTGCTTTTAATGAAGTGATTTGAACTGTTTACTTGATCATGTGTTTCAATTTTCAATAGTCGCTTTAAAGTCTACATTGACTTGCATTCATATTTGCTTTTTTTTTTGGATGGATACATTTGGGCATTTGGCTGGTATACAGGATTCTCCACTTACTCAAATGGGAAAGAGGGAATGGGAAAATACACTCGTATACCGGCCATATAACTTTGCTTTGAAGGGAAAGGCTTCAGAATGCCACGTTCTCGTGAATACACCTATGGCAGGCATTAAACATTGTTTGATCACTAAATCTTTAAAGCAAATTAAAATAGAAATTAAATAAAAAGGAAAACGCTAGTTAAAAATAACTGAACAAACTAAGTATTGGTTAGTGGTTACGAGTTTCATGTTTTTATAAGACAGTTACTAGTAGTATTTACTGTCCCTTATTATTAATACACTTCCTTTTCTTAATAATTTTTTTCTCTTTCGGCCTCTTCAGCGCATTGTAATTTCTGAATATGCTTACCTATTATTGATTGATATCCTTTGTCAAGTGAGTCCCATAAAAACTGCTCTTCTCGTTGTCACCCTTTTGAGACCACCTTCAATAAATTTATCTTCCTTTTCATGAACATTCCCATTACCCTGATTTGCAATCGCTTCACCTATTCACGGAAGCATCATAGAAATACATAGTACACTTATATTTAAGTCTAAAACTCACCAATCACTCACTACCTTACAATCATGAATCCAAATAGTAAAATCTCTTCATAAACAAAAATCCCCAAATAAAGAAATAATGCCTACCTTACCTTAGCTGTGTCTGCTCTCATCTAACTACTATTCTCGTAATAATCAAAAGGCTTAAATATATGTTTACTTAAAATGAGTTTTGATTTTGGTCCTGTAAAGTTTTTTCAAGCAACTATTCCAAGTGACATATAGTATTTGTGATAATCAACATGGGACACCTCAATTTTTTTTAAATCACTAAAATAAATATTATTTATCTATCTTAAAATGGATATTAGGGATCAAAATTAATAATTTTAAATTTTTTATGGATGAAAATATTTTTTTTACCAGAACTAAAACATGAATTCATTTACTAATTTTATAAGGATTACAATAGTGATTTCAAACTTTAGAGGAATTAAAAAAAAAAAAAATCTTCTATAGACTAAAATCAAAACTCATTCCTTTCCTAGAGATTAAAAATATATTTAAATTTAATAAAAATCACAATTTTGATGTAGAAGTCAAAAGTGCAACAAAGATTATAACCCCAGATACATTTCACGTTCTCATCAATTTTTGCCTTCAAGAGATCGAAAATATCCTCCCTCACCTTGTCTATCGTTTGCAGTCAAATACATTTCACGTTCTCCTTATTCGGTGCCGTAGTCTTCGAATTCGCTTTTCCCACTTTCATCCTTGATCAACGGCTAGGAAGCAACATGGTTCGTAAGCCGTTGGATCAAGGCCGAATGAATGTAAAAGAACTAAAGAGTTAATGTCTCCGGGAGCATAAACAAACCCGATAGGGATTCAGTTTCAATGTCTATACAATTGATGATCTGAAAATGGGTCAAGGCACAGTTCATACATTCCAATTGGTTTTGGGCTCGAGAGCAGATTGGACTGTTGTTTTCTGCATCTCCATTGAATTTCGGAAAGTAGGGGATTTTCATTAGGTTGGGTCTGAGTTTGCTAAATTTGTAACCCCACTCAGGAAAATATTTTCAAGTTGGGTTTGCATAATTTTAAAAATTATTTTTTATTTTGTAAAAATTAATTTTTTTAAAAATAATAATTTATTTTTATCGAAAGCTTGACAAATATATAATGATTAAACGCACTCAAAAGGGACTAAATTATTACAATATTTGACTAAATAATTAAAGATTTCAATGTTAATATGATATATTTATTTTATATAAAAATAAAGTATTATATTAAAATGAGAAAACATAAATAAAATTAAGACAAAGATAAAAATAACAACTTAAAAAGAAAAATAAATTATGAATGATTTAATTTAATAATTTAATTTGGATCGAATTCAAGTTAAATACTTAAAAAATTTAATTTAATATAATTGAGTTGAATTAGATGATATTAGTAATAAGTTGACCTATGGTGAATACCCCAACCGGAAAGCCCATCGAGAATGTAATCCCTTCTCTAGAACTTTTGGCAACTAAAGGACATGATCGAATTTTTCAATAGGAGAAAATTACGGCAGAAGAGCTAATGAAGGGATATTTTTTTAAAATAAATTTAAGGAATTAAAAGGATAAGTTAGTATTTAGCATTAAGTCAAAATAGTAAAATAAATTAATTAATTAGTGCAATAGCATTCTTTACTTGTGCATGCATGTACATTCTAGAAAAACTCATTTATAAATTATATAAAATTAATTTTGCACACTCCAAAATGTGAAATATTCATCTTCATTTGAGTTTTTTTATTGGTTGTTGTGACCAACAACCATAGATCTTCAACCCCGATTTCAAGTTCAGGTGGCACATTCCCACATAAGCAACATCCGATCAATTATTGATAGTTTCTTTTAAAATATTATTGAAATTCAATTTAACGTTAGAGATTGAAAAGATAAATTAAAAGATATAAGTAGCTAGGTGATTCATGCATCAAAATATATAGATGATGATTAAAAAAAAAAACAATATCATTGGTGAGTTTCACTTTTTAATATTGAGATGATAATTAAATAAGAAGTAAGACCCATTGATAATTTTCAATAAATTCAACCCAATCAATAAAAAAGTGTTAGAAAAAAAATATCATTAGTATTTCTCTTTTACAAGTTAATTTAAAAGCAAACTTATTTATAATTTTTTTATGCGGAAACTTATTAATAAAATTAGCATGTCACTCATTATTTTTTTTTTACTTTAATTATATATTACTATTTAAATAAACTAATAATTCCATTAATTTTTTTATTGTTATAAGTTTATATGCTTGTATATCATACTTTCCTTTATAGTAATATAATACATACTATTACTTTTGCCACATTCAAACCCATGTTTTAATGAATTGGCAGATAATTGCAAACCATAAATTTGTGAGAGGAATTTGCTATTTTCCTTTTATTTTTTAAACTTTATGAGAGCAAAATATAAACTTTATTATTTACTAGTAGTATATAAAATATTGACCAGTTTTAACAGAAGAGAAAAAGATTAAATTAAATTCAAATCGACTTCGCTTAGATTAGGTAGAATCAAATCACGGAAAAGATAAAATAAAAGATTAAATCGGGTAATTTTTCCGTAATCCCACCAGGTTAAATACAAATGCAAATAAGAGGTAGGTTTGGAAGAGTGAAAGGCGTGGCTGCGGATTTTGTTAAACCTGTGTCACTGTGTCAGTGAGTAGTGTCATAATTTCACAATCAAAAACCCTCTCTCACTCTATCTTTTTTCACAAATCCCCATGGAATCAAAACCAGATTCATAGGCTACGCCACGCTCATTGCCGTACCCGCCGTCCTTTCTAATTCCGTCCCACTTTTTCACGTGACAAACCCTGAATCATGGACTCCCCCATGACGGCCAGAATGCTGAAAATGTCAGACGACAACAACAAACGAAACGCAGAAACGAGGTTCGTTGGGATTGCCAATGCGCCCACAACACCATCACCATTCCTTCACCCTGACCACGTGGCCGTTGGGTCCCCCATCTCCAGGGTCCCTCTCTCTCCTTCTCCAGCACCACCACCACCACCACCTCCCTCTCCCAGATTCCGGTTGGACCCAGCAGACCCCATGTGGGCTCATGATTTCTCTCTCGCCAACGATTTCTCCAGAATCAACCTCTTCGATCATGCAACCCAAACCGATCATAACATGCCTTTCCAACCCTACGCTTCTTATTTCAATGAAACAGGACCCCTCCCATATCATCGTCATCATGTTAACAACACCCAAACCAACATGGGTTTGGACCCTTACGCTTCTTGTTTCAATGAAACAGGAACCTTCCGAACCCTCCCCTATCATCCCCATGTTAACAATGCGGGTTTATTCGATAAAGGTTACACTTTTCCCATCCCAGATGATCACGTGTATCATCACCTCGTCGATCAGAGGAGGAGGCAGCCACAGGGTACAAGTGATAATAACTACCAGATTCTCGGTGATCGTTACGCGGTGGCTTCACAGTCTCTCGGAGGAGGAGGAGGAAGAGTCAAAAGCCCCATTAGGTTTTCTCAGATAACGCCTCCGTATCAATATCCTCCCAATGCCAATATTACCCCATCACATTATTACGTTGCTGCAAAAGAAAAAGCTGAACTTTCCCCTTTTTTATCTCCTAGGAGAATCATCGGGGAAGACCCTGCTGCAGCGTTTAGGTGTGACAACAATGGTGTTTTCCTACAAGGGAGAGATGCAAAACACTACTTTGAGAATGAGTATGGTTCTTACAGAAGGAGTCCTCGTTATGATGATGATGCAATTCATGGTGTGGGTCGGAGTGTTGTTCGTAAGAACTTTTATTCTTCTGCTGCTGCTCCTTCTGGTCAAAGAAGTGGTGGTGATTTCTCATCAGTGCCCATGCTGCAGGATTTTTATTCTGTGCCTGACGCGCAGTGCTACATTTACAACATGGCAAAGGATCAAAATGGTTGTCGTTTTCTGCAGCGGATGGTGGCTGAGGGGACCTACCAAGATATTTGTATGGTGTTTGAGGGAATCATTGGGAATGTTGTTGAACTCATGATAGACTCTTTCGGGAATTATCTGGTGCAGAAGCTGCTCGATGTTTGCACCGATGATCAACGGCTGCAGATTGTGCTCATGCTGACCAATCACCCAGCCCAGCTCGTTAGAGTCTCTTTAAATACTCACGGGTATGTATATATATTTCCTGCCATTTAATTAAAAGTTCGTGCCTTTATATATCTAAACAAGCATTTTTTTTTGTTTTGTTTGTTTACTGAGTTAATTAATGGTTTCACTGCTACAGAACACGCGTGGTGCAGAAGTTGATCGAGACCCTCACCTCCACTGAACAAGTTTCATTGGTGAAGTCTGCCATTCAACCGGGTTTTCTTGATCTTATTAAGGATCTGAATGGAAACCATCTCATTCAACGTTGCTTGCAATGCCTTAGCTGTCAAGATAATCAGGCATAGCACTCCTATCATTTTTACTTTTTTTCTCTCCTTGAAGTTTTTATTGCCCATTTTTTTTTCTTGTTTTTACCTGTGTTTTGTTCTTTTGTACTTGTTGAACATTTGAATTTATTAACATTATGATGCAAGTTTGTGGCAATGCAGTATTCATTGGAATCAAAAAGTGGGAATAAGAGGGTTTCTGAGTACCATTCTATGTTTAGGCATTTCTGACCAACTATGATCCTCATCTTAGAGAAAATAAAAGTATTTTTAGACCACTCACATATCATAGTAGTAACCTTGACAGTGCCTAGCATGGGAATTAGTATTATACCCCGTTCTCTTTGCTTGAGTATTTCAAAGAAGGAATAGGTAGGGTAGCTTTTTAACTATTCTTTATATATGAAGCAAACTTACAATATGTCATCTTAATTAAGATGTCATATCCATCTCAACTTATTTTGACTAATAGTCTGGCACAAACTTGTATTTAATCAACATTGCATGCAGTGGTGATCATTCATGTGATATTCATGTTGTAGAAACATGTTTCAACGCTGATTTAATTCATGTTTAATTTCTTATAGTATGAACATTTGCATACTAATAATGAAACAAATAATCCAATGTCAACTTGGTGAATTTCTGCATGATACATTTCTCTATGCTTACTACTGTTGTCGACATATTCTTTTTGTTATTTGTTTAAACAAAATTGTGAAGTTGCTTATCATTTCTCTTTATCGTCATGGCAGTTTATTTTTGATGCTGCTGTGAAGTTTTGTGTTGAAATAGCTACTCATCAGCATGGATGTTTTGTATTGCAACGTTGCATTCACCACTCTGTAGGAAAGAATCGAGATAAGCTGGTCACAGAAATATGCAAACATGGACTTCTCCTGGCTCAGGATGCATTTGGGTAATAATATGCATTTGATATAATAGTTTGTCTATTTACTTTTCATACTTTTATGTTTCATAAGGACACTCATTCTTAAGTTATTATTCATAGAAAATTATGCAATAGATATAGTTTGTGGTAAATGATACATTGAGTTTCATATTTAATCTATCTTTCCAATGCTTATTTTTAAATTGGATATTATTTTTTGCTAGTTCTAAATATTTTGTTGGCTACGTTAGGAAGAGATTCAGTATCTATAATTGGTCTCCATACTGTGATGTGACGTTGAATTGGCCATACTTATGTATGATTATTTATTATTTATTTATTTATACTTCTAATTAAATTAGCTCTCACAAATTCTTCTTGCAGAAATTATGTTGTTCAATATGTTATAGAGTCGGATACCGCAGCTGTCTCAGCCAAACTACTTAGTCAGTTCAAAGAGAACTTTGTAATGTTGTCTACACAGAAATTCAGCAGTCATGTGGTCGAAAAATGCCTTCAGCATATTGGAGACAGCAGATCAAGGATAGTTCGAGAATTGTTGTCTGTTCCTCGCTTTGAACAGTTGTTGCAAGATCAATATGCCAATTATGTCATTCAATCTGCTCTACTTTTTACAAAGGTTTGGAAAATAATGCATAGCTCTTGCACAACTAGCATGTCATGATACTTTAAAGTTGTTACTAATTATTTAAGATTGTGTATGTGACGCAGGGGCCTCTGCATGCATCTTTGGCTGAAGCTGTTCGTCTTCACAAAACGTTGTGCACCAGTCCATATTGCAAGAGGATTTTTTCAGGAAACCTGCTTAAGAAGTGATGCCTCTAATGGTCATATATGTTGTTGTTCTCATTAGTATTTTTATATCTAAGTCAGCTGCTAGTCTAAGTATGTATCTCTTATGTGTCTGTGTACGAACTAAAAGGCAAGCCTTGTTTTTAGAAGTTTAAGACTTAGTTGCAGCTTGCCTTGTATTATCTTCTTGTGCTATTGTTGTGTGTTATGTATGACACGTTTCTTGTGATGTTTTCACGTTTCTAGATCATCTATATGTTTTAGATTCTGGTTTTTAATAATGGTTTTAGGTTAAACTATTGATATTGCATTTTTATATTCTAAATGCTAATAATGTAGATTTTGTTGCTATAATTCTGAATCAAAATGATTTAAATTTTCAAGCCTTTCTCTAAGTTACGAAAAATAATCTTACTAAATACTTCTAGACATGTCATATTTAGTAGCTAGCCAATTTGTAACTTGAGAATGTGAAGCTACTTGAGTGTCTATGTCCAGCTTAATATGTTTAGAAGGTTTTATTAACATTAGTGATACAAAAGTAAATTGAGTACTGCCTAGTGCGATATCAATTAATTTGAAGGATGATCTCGTTGGGTGATAGACAATGATATTTTGGTGATTGAACTATAATCATTGACAATTTTACCTCAAATACAGTTACAATTCGGGAGTGGTTGGAAAAAAAAATTAAAGGTGACTAATAAGGATTTATAAGAAAGCCATATAATTTTTAAGGGCATTCACGAGGAAGATATTGGAAAGAAAAGAAAAGGAAGATATTTAATTAACGAAGAGGATGGATTGTTCTATAAGTAACTTCAGTGTGAAGTTGCTCCTCTTCAATATTGTTGAATATTTTGATATTAAATTTAAGGTTTATTCACATATTAACTCAAAAGTTATGCTAAAATATTATTTTATGCATTTTATTTTAATATGTTATCAAATTGATTTTTTATTAAGAAAATCGTCTTCTCTTTTTGTCCAGGCCCCCCCAACTTCTAAACGCACTTCAGTTTCAATTTGTTAAAAAAAGAGTAATTCATGCCTAATCATTTGGAAGTTGGGTTGTTGGCAAGTAATTCAGGCGTGAGCCCAATAATCACACGCTATGGTGACAGCAATATCAAGACGAATAATTCATGCTTGAACTCATTATGTCACAATGTCTACAATGACAATATCAAAATAAATAATTCCCGTGTGAGGTCATATTCTTTTTACACACAAATAATAAAAAATAAAAACAATAATAATAGAATCTATAGTAAAGTTTATATCAATAAGTCAATAGTAAAAATATATACTAATATTATATAGCTGTTCCTAAATATCAATATAATAACTTTTTCACTCTCTAGAAGACCATTATAATATATAAAGATAACAAATAAATTTATTTTCTTGATACCAAATTCTTTTAAATAAGATCTCAATTTTAATTTGAAACTAATCGATGCAAAAAATTAGTTGGAAAAAAAGAATTTCATTAAAGATTATTAGTCAGATTTTTTTTAAAAAATTAATTATCAATAAAATTGATAGATATTTTATATCAATAACATGATAATTATATATATATATATAATTATATATATATATATATATATATATATATATATATATATATATATATTCAACCAAGCAATTTTTTTTAAAAAAACTTTGATTCATGGCAAACTATCAAAGATTTGCATTTATTTGTTTCCAAATAAACTTTGCCCAATCAAGAAAGGTACAAATTGAGTAAGTATTTGCTTTTCTAAAATAGGCTACAATATGTAAAATCCACTGAAAAATGAATTATTATTTGGTACTTTAAAATAATGGGTTTTCAAAAATTCAATGACCCAAATAAGCAAGGGCATTTTGGTCATAATCCAACTAAGCTTCATGTTCCTAGGAAGGCACATTCTCAATTCCTCTTAAGGTAGTTTCTCACACACTTAACCTGATTCCAAATCCTAATTTATGTTCTCTTGCTTCTTCCATTTCACTAACCTCACTTTGTACATTGTTACTATCTATTGATTCTATGACTGTTGAGGCATTGACGATGTCAGCTAGAGCGATGGAGATGTAGTATCTTATTCACGTGAAACACAACGAGGAAGGACAAAAATTAAATAGAGTTTCTTTCTTCTGAATTTCGTAATTAAAAATTATTAGACAAAACAGCAGTGCTGCAGTGCTATATATATTTAGCACGAAAGGAAGACCGCACGAAACACACGAACAATTACGTGAATGGCTATTGTTTATTTAAAGTAAATATTAGTAAAAAACTTAAAAAAATACGTTAAATGTGTTTTTGAGGAAATACACGTTCGTGCAAGACGCAAGAAAACTTTTTTCACGAAATTTCCCCCCTACAAAACAGCAATTTCCTAGACCAAAGTATTGCACATTGTTATATTTTTAAATAAAATTTATCAAATAACAAAAAGCACGTTAAAATGTGTTAGTAACAATTATAGTTTCAAATATAAACTTATTTTTTTCATTGTGCACATGCATTATATAGGAAAAAGATTACTATAAAGTGCAAAGTTCTTACTCCTTCTAAGTGAGACAGTTAGTTAACTTGAACTAACCCCAAATCAGGTTATGAAAATAAGTACTACAAACCATTGGAGCCAAAATTGATTATTGTTGTTATACAATTTGAATTATTTATGGGGTTTTAGGGGTCGGATATTTTCTAAATAAAGAAAAATATATTATTCTTTATCTTAAATGCGCTATATTTTTTTTAGAAAACAAAAATGAAAAATTACTTGCTAGTGCATATTTTTTTATTTTATTTTTATTGGAAAAATATATTTATTATTATTTATTATATATTAATCATTTTAAAAAATGTTATTATATATATAATAAAAGAAGTTTGAGGGGGCCGAGCCGTATGCGTCTGGGTTCATGTTTGTCTCCTTCCGTAATTGATAGAGAGTATTTACAAAAACATTTCGACCTTTAAGGTATCACTCAATATAATAAATGAAAGCAACAATTATAATGAACAATTAAATTAACCTCAAGAATTTCACAACACACACATACCAAATTACAATTTTTTTTCTCTATTTTTAAATCAAGACATTTAATTTCTTTGTTTTAAAAAATAAACAATTTTCATCCTTTCATTTGACTAATCTAAAGTCAAACGTGACACCTACATAAAAAAAAATAAACTGAAAAATAAAAAATATCTTAATTAGAATTGAACTCATGACATTATTAGAGTAAAAATGTAAGATGAAATCTCACTTTGAGTAGAAGAGAAAAAGTTGAACACTATATAAGGGAGGAGAAAACAAACATTAAGGTTTTAAGTTAAAGTGTGGTGTCAAGTTTCATGTGATTACTCATGATTCATTAGTGTAAATGTGTCTGGTGTTTGCTCCTTTTGAATTTTTAATTAATTTTTTTCTTTCACATCTCTATCTGTAGTATTTATCTGTCACCTGTCAGTATCAATCATGGATTAGGAATTAATATGAATGGTGCTGCATAAGTAAACAAGAGGTAACTGGAATATTGGAATTGTATAAGGACTGACTGTTCACACTTCACGTAAATATCGTAAGTCTGATCTCGTAACTAGCTCTCATGCTTTGAATAAAGTATGAATAAGTGTCGGGTGAGTAGTTGTGATCGAATTGCTAGTATGTACCGGCAAAGCTTCTTATTTTTAAAAAAAGAACGAAAAAAAAAGGAGAATACGTGATCAAGTAAACGCAAATACTACTATGGTCAGTTGATAAGGCAAGTGCGTTGACCCACAGTTTTGATCCGTTGTTAATGCTTTCTTTAATAGATTTAGATAAATGATTCAAATGTGTACCAATTATCTATTTTGTAAAAAAGATAAATGATTCAAATGAGCAAATGCTTTTATTACTCCATCATAGTTTGAATATAAGATAAATGCTATTAAATTATTAGTTTTTAAACTTTGAAGTTTTTTTTTTAAATTTATCATTGAACAAATGTTTGATTGGTTAAAACATTTATAAATGAAAAATAGATGTGATATAAACAAAAAAAGAAATTGGTTTGTTTCTTTCATGTGGGGCCATTTTCTTTTGGGAAGAAAACAGTCACAAACTGCAAGTCTATAAATGAATTAGTTGCCACGCTCTTGGTTTGTGTGGTCTCTTCTACAGAGTTAGACTGAACTGTCCAAGTAGCAGTGGAGAGGGCTCAAAATGGCCGGTGGCTTCGATGGCAAGATAACACTCTCAGTTGACATCTCTTGCATCGTTGCTGCATCCAGTGGACTCATTTTTGGATATGACATTGGAGTTTCAAGTTTTCTTTTTCCCTGTTAGTTAATCTGTTTCCTTAAGTATTCTTTTCTACTTTTATTCTTCTTATATATATATTTAAATGTGTTACCAGAATTAGAATATCTAACAATTTTCTGCAATACTTTCTACAAGATTCACGGTATAAGAAAATAGTTACTACTGTCTCTCTCTTCTTAATTTAGTTCTTCTTCAATGACTCTCTTTACTATACAGTATTTTTGTATATAAAGTTATATAGTGTACATACAATTTCTCTATGTATCAAAAAGTACAATTTCTCTCTCACTACTAATACAATTCTTGTTAGGGGTTTGGTGAAGGTGAGGAGAGGGAGAGAGAGAGAAAAAAAGAATATTCTTTCTTCGAGGGAACTAACAGCTATTGGGCTGAATATATTTTTGCATGCTTTATTCATTATGGTGCTGTCGTATATATACACTGTGATGATACATGTATAACGGTCATAACCGTGATAACGGTCCTAACAGCTCTAACAACTTGCGTCTATTATACACGTGCTTACGAGTAACTACCTTCACGTGCTACATGTGTTTCAAGTCACGTGATCGCATAGGTATTTGGGCCTGGTGATCTCCCTTGTGGGCCTGGCTGGTGTAACTTCTGGTTCCTCCTGGAGGTTGCTATGGAGATTGCTATCAATTCTCTAAGTTCTAACCAATTTGTACGTTACCGGATAACTGTCCAACATACATCAAGTTTTGCCCAATAATAATACGCTTCCATAAAAAGGACAAGAAAATTAAAAACTGAATTTCAGATTGGAAATGGCTTAAGACGTCCTTTTCAGACATGGAACCTTTTGCCGTTTAATAACAATAATTGAAGCTGTACAGTACTAATATTGAAGAAGATGACTTATTTATGGCTCGTCAAGGAGTCAATTAAAAAAAAAAAACAAAAAAAGTCTATGATGGAAAGCAACAGTCAGCAAATTCCAAATGGAAAATGGCACATGAAGTTATAAGAGGGTGTTTTGTGAAAAAAAATAATTTAGGACCACCAATTAAGTGTTTATATGATCTTGACTAATATTTATGTGACATGTATTTGATTTTTTAATTTACAAAAAATAATAATAGCATTTAATTACTCGTAATGTGATAATTAATTACTGATCACACGGTCTATGGTCGCTTAATAATTTTTTGTCTTTAAATTTGTGATATATGCATGCAGTAATTAGCGTCTTAGCATGGTGATGATAGCGCTGTTGTATTTCAAATTTGCATGACCTTTAATTAAAGAGTTATATTATTTATATACT
Organism: Glycine max; assembly: GCF_000004515.6. Classification (NCBI taxonomy): domain Eukaryota; kingdom Viridiplantae; phylum Streptophyta; class Magnoliopsida; order Fabales; family Fabaceae; genus Glycine; species Glycine max. The sequence goes on along the minus strand of NC_038242.2, from coordinate 8,251,046 downwards.
ATTTTTTCATACTTTTTTCAAATATTATTTTAAATTTTCTTTATTATATTATTTATCTTGTATTTTTATAATACTATTTACAAAAAGTTATTTGTCCCTCTTTCTGTCTCTTTTTATGAAAAAATAAAGTATAACTAATATGTTCTCTTGATTGTATTCGTGCCCAGGAACTAATTAATTAAAGTGTGGCTTAATAGCCAACAGTTAACACCTTTTTAAATTCCAGCTAACGATTTGATGAAAAAACAAATATTACTTCATATAGAAGTGGATAGGTGAATTTAACGAAAATGTTATAAAATTCCAGGAGGTGTCACAACGATGGTACCGTTTCTTGAAAAGTTCTTCCATCAATACTGAGAAATGCAGCTGGTGCGAAAAACATGTACTGTGTGTATGGCAGCCAAGTGTTGACATTAGTGTCATCTTTGGCAGCTAGCCGAGTCACGGCGGCGTTGGGTGGGAGAAACACCATCATGTTGGGTGGTGTCACCTTTTTTGCTGGTGGTGCACTTAATGGAGCTGCTGAAAATATTGCTATGCTCATTTTGGGTCTTATTTTTCTCGGCCTTGGGGTCGGTTTGACTAATCAAGTGAGTCTACCTCTGCATATACATTCTTAATTTAGACTAAAATTATAGATCGAGTTAATAATATGATTTACATAAGTAGTACTTATTTATAATATTTTCTATTCTTTATTTTTTTATAATAATTTATTAATTTCACACTTTTCTTTCTTTTTAATTTTTTTATATAACTTTGTGTAAAAAATTACACAAATATTTTTTAAATACTAATGCAACAGTTCTACTTGGCTAGTGTTTAGTCAGTCCCAACCTTAAGCACCAATACCCTGTTCATATACACACACAAAATAAATAAAAAAAAGGTAAAAACCATCACCTATGACTGTAAGCACCTTAATTAGTACTCTTTCCATCTTTCTTGTTATAAAAAAAATTAGTTAATATTATTATGTTATTTTTAACTAAAAAATAAACTTTTTTTAGATTATTTATTTATTGGATTTGATATCGAACATAAAAAAAAAATCTTTAATCTTATTAAATAAATAATATTTTAAAAATAATATAATTAAATAAGACATGAATAATTAATATTTGAGAGAAAAAATAAGAAATTTTTGTTTCTTTTATATTCGGGAGGGAGTACCACTGTATTTCATAATTTTGGTTATTAATGGTATAATGTTGCATTAATTTGGAAAAGGCTGCGCCACTGTACCTTTCTGAAATGGCGAGGCGCTTTGAACACGGGCTTCCAATTTTTCCTAGGAGTCGGAGTGCTTGCCGCCGGCTGCATAAACTACGCCACCGCGAATCAGCCGTGGGGGTGGCGACTCTCTCTCGGCCTCGCCGTGGTCCCTGCAACCGACACCCCTAGCAGCCTGGTTGAGCGCGGTAAAATAGAGCAAGGCAGATCGAGAAACGCTTTTCATGCGCAAAGTCAGAGGGTCCCACATGGACGTCGAATCCGAGTTGGAAGAACTCATTAATGCGAAATCTATGGTGCATATTTGAGAGACTTGATCACGGCAATTTCTATATATCCCACTTTTTCAGCAGCTTACGGGGATTAACATCGTCGCATTCTATTCTCCTAACCTCTTTCAGTCTGTGGGTTTCCACCATAATACTTGGAATAGTCAACCTTGCTCCTCTCATCCTATCCACTGCTATTGTTGATCGCTTTGGTCAAAGTTCTTCTTCATTTCTGGTGCCATTCTCATGCTTAATTTTCTGTCAGGTAATTAATTAAAGCAACTTTTTGATGAAACTGGTAATTTTTTCTTACCCAAAAGGTATGATATTAAAACAATTTATATTACTTTTTTTCTTTTATACAGGAGACGTCATTCTAAATTATATTTATTGTCCTTTGTTCTATGTAATTTTTTATTTTTTATAATCAATGTATAAAAAATAAATTTTATATCAATTATAAATATAATTGGTATAAAAAATAGAAAATGACAAAGTATATTTTTGTTTAGGATGACACCCTTTTTTATGAAACAAATAAAGGATATTAATCGTTTATTTTTTAACGTGATTTATCTCAATTACATTCATCCGTGTGTTTAATAAGACACTTAAGTATTTTATAACCTATTTTGATTATTTTAGAAGCTAATTTATGATTATTATTAAAGTATTAGAAATCATAATTTGTGTTAACTGTGGGAAAACACACAACTTACTCACACAGATAAAAGAGAGAAAAGAATTGACACGTACAGCCGTACAGGAGGAAGAGTTTTTCTCTATAATTTCACTAATTCATTCACACTAATTCCACACACATATTATAGTACAGGGAGGTATTTTTATAGGCATATTATAACAATAAAATATAACTAATTCAGTGCCTAAGAAGTAAAAACAGTCAATGACGTGCCATGCATGAGTAAAACTATCTCTAGTAAAATCTAGCAAATATCAGTGTAGTAAAGCTATGCAACTTTTGACTGTAAGAGTTGTAATCTTTGAATTCAAAGCTTCTAAACTCTTCTAGTTAGGCGGTGATAATTTCCAGCTTGATTTAATTTTTCTTAACCGGACAATTTGTGTTGGCATTTTGAAGATTGCCGTGTCTGCTTTGCTAGCTATGGTGACTGGTGTTCACGGTACAAAGGACATATCAAAGGGTAACGCAATGTTGGTATTGGTCCTACTCTGATTTTATGATGCAGGTTTTGGTTGGTCATGGGGCCCTGTCACCTGGCTAATTCCAAGTGAAATTTTCCCCTTAAGAATCAGAACCACTGGACAAAGCATAGCAGTTGGGGTGCAGTTTATATCACTATTTGCGTTATCCCAGACATTTTTGACAATGCTATGCCACTTCAAGTTCGGCGCCTTCTTGTTCTATGCGGTTTGGATTGCAGTGATGACCCTCTTTATTATGTTTTTCTTGCCCGAGACCAAAGGAATTCCATTGGAGTCAATGTACACCATATGGGGCAAACAATGGTTTTGGCGTAGGTTTGTGGAAGGAGCAGTTAAGCAAGATAATTTCCCATGAACATTTTTGGCACTCCCTTCTGTAGATTGGGTTTGTAAGTCTCAAAAGAGGATAATCAATCATTGCCACTCCCTGCTTACAACTATGATGCTTTATTTGGACATGGACATGTACTTAACTCTACCACAATAAATATGTACAAGTACATCACTTTAATTTTAGTTTATCTAGCTAGTTTATTCACCGAGTTAGTTAGTAGCTAGTTACTCACAATTAGTTTTCCTGTGAGTCCCTGTTGGTTAGAAATAACTATTCTCCTCAGATATAAATCTCATCGGTTATAAATGTACTTGAAATGTTGTCTTCTATAGAATAACATACTAGTTCTATTCTCTCTTCTACGGCTTCAATTCTCTCTTTTTTTCTCATCATGCTAACGATCACCTTGAAATGGTATCAGAAATCCTTTCTTATGGACACTGTTGTGCTGTCACTGAGTCACTCTATCTGATCTTCCATTCTTAGAATCTTCGGATCCATACCCAAGGTGGATCATGGCAGAGGCTATTGTTAATGAAGTCATTGATGCATCAAGTCCATACTTCATCCATTCGAATGAGAAATTGAGAATGCTCTTGCGCTGGAATCAATTGTCACCTTTTGTTAGTGAATCATCCTGGAAAAATTGTAATATTAAGTTAAATTGGTTCTTAAATTTAATAAAATGATAACTTGATCTTTTAAAATTGTATGGGATAATATCTGGTCTTTTTATACAAAATTTTGACTTGAAATACTAATTTCAACATTGTGAATAGTTAAATCAAAGAGTAAAAAGTATAAACATAAATTAAGGTATATTTTATAATATAATTTTTAAAATAAATAATTTTATTATAAATATAATATCAAATTATACAAAATGCTACATCTGTTCTTATATATAAGAAACACAATTTAATATTTTTTATCTTAATTATAAGAAATATAAAATTATTTTATTGCTTAATTTCTTTTTTACTTATAATAATTATTCTTTTTTTTTTTTGTAAAAGTAAGAGTATTTATTGAATTATTAAAAAAACAAGGCACATTGGTTGAAAATTATCTTTTAAAAAATAATCATATCTTAAATCATTTAATGATAAGGGTAGTGTTAAAATAGAATTAAAATTTATGACAAATTAACTAATCTAATTATTTTTATTGGGTTTGATAAATTAGATAATTGTTTCTATTATATAATATTAATTATTAAATAAAAAAATTTCATTTTTTAGAAAACATTAAACACTATATCAAATAAGGATCACGAACTCATCCTAATTAAGAAAAACACTAGGTCTATTTTTAAAATCCAAACTGGTCCAAGTCAACCTCGGGCTGGGCTGAGTTAACGGGCCGGATTGGGCCATATCACCCCTAACTATTTCTACCACCGTTGAGCTCACCAGTTATGCAGACGCGGTAAGAAAGCCATGCTATTGTTTCTTTTCTATTTATTTTTTTTACTTTATTGTTGTCAGTGTTATTTCCAAGTCCAAATCTGCAATACATCACACCTTGCTTAGTAGCTGCCGCGTCTTTATCTTGAAAGCTAACATCAACATTTTACAGTAACTATTTAAATAAAATATCAATTTTAATTAATTAATAATACTAACAATATTTACACTATTCTATTTAAGTTTTGCCCTTCACATAACTATCGTAAAGCCTGTCTTTTTACAGCTCTGACTTTGGAAGATTAGGTTAGGTGACTGCTTTGCAAAACCAGCAAATTGCAGCTCCTTGTTAAAATATTATTGTACGTGACCAAGTAAACAGTTTTTTTTTTAATGTTACAAAAAATCAAGCACAATTTTTTAATGTCTAATTGATTGATGCGTACTATGAGTGGACCGCTGATCCATTCGTAATTCATTATGGAAATTATTTATTATGAAATCTTACACCAAACGATACTGGAGGACCGGTTAATGCAGTTTGGTATTATACAAGATTAAATCGTGTTTGATAGTAATATAAATTATCGAGATTTATTCTCAAATTAGCTTTCAATAGAGGTTACACTCGATAACATTCCATTAACAGTTGTCTTTTTTCGTAAATTTTTTTTTGTCAAAAAGTAATTTTTATCACCAATTTTTTATTAGAAAATGATTTCGATCTAATTTCATACATCTTGCTAATAATAATAAAAAATTGACACTTGGTCGCAATCCAACTTGTTATGAAGTAGGCCAGCTATAGCCTTAAAGTTATCGTAATTAATTAAGTTTATCTTTTTTTTCAAAATAATCATTCATATTTTTTAAGTAAATAAATAATTTACACTCTTTAATATAAATTAATACTGTTGCTTAAAAAATATAATTAATATTTATACATGAACAACACAGCTTGCATAACTACTGCATAAGGGTTGAGTACCTGAATTTGAATTTGACCAACAATTATTAATTTGAATCCACGTACAAATTAACCTGAATTGGCATCCTTTATTTGCAGTTCAATTTAATAAACATTAGGGTACTGTGCTTGAGAAGACTTTCTGTACTATACTTCTAATAGTAGCATATCCTTCCCCATATCAAAAGAATGAAGAGTTAATCATTTACTACCTGACAAATAAATGATAAGTAAAAGATTGAACAAGTCATTGTTATCACATGGCATGTCGTGTGTTTGCCGTACTTATTTAAGTATACAGTCAAGCTTAGCTAAAAGAATGTATCATGGTGAACAAATACTAAAATAAATAAATTTAATTAACGTTGCCTTGTACGATTAACAAGATAGTCAACATATATAATGGCAGTTTTTTTATAGGAAAAAAAAATCATGTCTCATTTCTTCCACTTGTGGCAAATTGCGTTAGACAGCGTCCAAACAACACCACCTTTAGCCTATAAAATAGTTGCCACGCTCTCATTATTATGAGCACCATTGCCCATTAGACTGAGTAACACAAACATATATATATATATATAGCATATAGCTGCTGCTGCTTAGTAACTGAGGAGCAGATATACAGAGAGAGGCTCATTTTCAAAATGGCCGGTGGGGTGGTTCCTGTCGATTCATCACCATTAGCCAATGGCTTTGCTGGCAAGATAACGCTCTCAGTTATCATCACTTGCATCGTTGCTGCATCCGGTGGACTCCTTTTTGGATATGACATCGGAATTTCAGGTTAATTTGTTTGTTTTTGTTCTTAATCCCTTTCTAAATTAAAGCTTCTTACCATAAGAGCATGATATTTGCTCTTAAGAAGTTTGCTACAAGTTCTCACCGATAAATTGACTATGGTTGCACATGATTGAAAATCATGAAGAAAAAGATATAGCAAAATTAGGAGATACCACGATCTTACTCTTTAATAGCATTATTCGTAGAATTTAAGAATAATTATATGGGCTTTCTATAAAACTATTTTTATATTATAATTACATCTGAATCTTACTTATTTTAGAAATTATATTTACATTCCTAAGAAGATACGTATTTTATTATTTTTAATAAGGGTGTCTGGTATGGTGTGTTTTTTTTGTATATGAAAATAATTAACATGTGTTTGCAAATCAAAAACATGTGTTTATTTTTTTAAAAATAAGGGTGTTAATTAATGCATAAAAATAATTCATAGCATAAGAGATGTAGATGCAATTTTTGAATCATTTCAGTAAAATTTAAATTTAGTTATAGCTAACTTTAAGAAATAACAGTACACTTATGTTTTAAGAGTTTCTAGTAAATTTTTACTTAAGATGAATATTCTTTGCCCAAAAGGAGCGTACTGTTTCCACAAGGGGGGAAATGGCATTTTTTATATAGATAATAACAGGTATACTTTAGTGGAAGTAATTTCTAAGCATGAAACTTTGGTGTTTAATCAAAATAAATGAGTCATGGCTTATTTATGGCATGGCAATTTTTTCACCATATTATATTATAAGAGTAAAATATTAAATAATTTTATTGATAATTAATTTTCATTCAGCCGTTTAATTAATCATAATTAATGGATCTTTCTTTTTAATTATTTTTTATTTATAAGATTCAAACTTAATTAATATCTTGCTTGAAAGATAAGAAGATTTTTTTTTTTTGAAAGAAAATGATAGGAAGCCAGTTCACTCAAAGCAATTAACATAATCCCGACTCAATTTATTATTCTTGCAAGGCAAACGTTCTTTTTATTTAAATAATACTTTATCTTGATTATCGTTTGTATATAACAAAAAAAAAAGCTTTTACATAATAAAAGAATATGAAAGAAACTGAAAAAATTTAAAAATAATTATACAAAATTTTAATTTCATTAAAACAACTTATATTTTCATAAAAAAAGTTTTTTTTATTCAAATTTAAGTTAAGCTTTCTAAACATTTTGCTTTTATATATATAGCTAAAATGCTCCAAAAACAGCATAAATGTGAAAAAAAGTTGTCCCAAACATGCTAAAACAAACCTTTAATTTTAATCGCAGTTCACAACTTTAAGAAAACAAATGTTTGCTTAAATTTATGCACTATAGAAAGTTTTAAATAAATTGGATGTGTAAAGCTTACCCTTTTCTGTGAATGAAAATGTTGAAATTTTCCAGGAGGTGTCACAACAATGGTACCATTTCTGGAAAAATTCTTTCCAGCTATATTAAGAAAGGCTGCTAGCACTGAAGTAAACATGTACTGTGTGTATGACAGTCAAGTCTTAACATTGTTTACATCTTCTCTGTACCTTGCCGGATTAGTGTCATCTCTTGCCGCTAGTCGAGTCACGGCGGTATTGGGTCGGAGAAACACCATCATCTTGGGTGGTGTCATCTTTGTTGTTGGTGGTGCCCTTAATGGAGGTGCTGAAAATATTGCTATGCTCATTTTGGGCCGTATCCTACTCGGGTTTGGAGTTGGTTTCACTAATCAAGTGAGTCAATACATACATATTTCATACACTATTATTACTTGGTAATAACTCAAATCGTACGTGGTGCTTTATATCTTTAGTATTAAACACATATGATATATATATATATATATATATATATATATATATATATATATATATATATATATATATATATATATATATATATATATATTACATTACATTAAAAACAATGAATTTAATATTTAATGAGTGCAATTAGCCAGAAACTCACCATGTAGACCCACCTTAGTAACAGGTCCCATCCGTCATAGATAGAGGAAGTCCCGCTCCCGCCATAAGAATATGTGGGACACAAAATTATCCCACTACCATCTTCTAGGAAGCCTAATTAAACGAAAACATATTCCAACTAATTTTATTATTCTTACACATTTTTATTTAATTTTTCTCCATCACATAACTTATTTAACTTTTGTTTATCATTTTTCTAATTGTGAATACAATAATAGAAAATGGTTGTAAAAATGCGATTTCTCTATTCACATTCATACTACCAAATAACTGAAATAAGCAAGAGCTCGTCAGTATTCAGTGTTTTACTTTGAATAATCCAACAAGTAGGCCATTGGTTTTCCATTTTATATTGAGATAAAGTATCTTACATATATAAATAATAGAATCACCACAATCATCCAAACGTAGACGAACTAGTATATAATAATTTAGGTACTCTTATCCTTCACTTTATAACAACCAAAATGTTAGAAACGAGTGATATAAGGAGTAAGGACATCTAATAACTTCAAAATAACATCTCCACAAACCATTTTTCTAATAATAAAAGGAACAACGGATTGAGTCCAACCTTTCGTCACTTCATTGTCTTTATAGCGTACAAGCACAAGCACAAATTAAATTATGCCGCAATTAAAGAAAGTCAAAACTAGAAAAATAAATATGAACAAGTCTTCCTTTCATTTTTTAATCACAAGTTTTTATCTTTGGCGGTTATGAGATTGAGAATTGATTAATTTAACACTTAATCATGCTTAAAATTATTTATTTCTCTATAAGAATTATAGTGAGAATAAACTTAAGTTTTCTCTCACAAATTCAAAATAATTATCAATCGAGCAACACTAGGGCTTCATTTGAATTTTCTTAATAGTCATTTTTAATTATTACTAATTGACTACATGATGTTGGCAAAAGGCTGCGCCGTTGTACCTCTCTGAAATCGCACCACCAAAATGGCGAGGAGCTTTCAACACAGGCTTCCAATTCTTCCTATCACTTGGAGTGCTGGTTGCAGGTTGCATCAACTTCGGAACCGCGAAGAAAACTTGGGGGTGGCGTGTCTCTCTCGGCCTTGCAGTGGTGCCTGCAGCAGTTATGACAATCGGTGCCTTCCTCATAACCGACACTCCCAACAGCTTGGTTGAGCGTGGCAAAATAGAGCAAGCCAGAAAAGCCCTACGCAAAGCAAGAGGATCCTCCATCGATGTTGAACCCGAATTGGAAGAACTCATTAAGTGGTCGCAAATTGCAAAATCCGTGGAGCAGGAACCCTTCAAGACCATATTTGAGAGGCAGTATCGACCCCACTTGGTCATGGCAATTGCTATCCCATTTTTTCAGCAAATGACAGGGATTAACATCGTCGCATTCTATGCTCCTAACCTCTTTCAATCAGTGGGTTTAGGGCACGATGCCGCTTTACTTTCCGCCATTATACTCGGAGCAGTCAACCTTGTTTCTCTCCTCGTCTCCACTGCTATTGTTGATCGCTTTGGTCGAAGGTTCTTGTTCGTAACTGGTGGCATATGCATGTTTATTTGCCAGGTTAGCAAAATTATTTACCTTCTTTAAGTCCATTCCTAGGAGTTTGTTGTTTTAACAAACATATTTTTAAGAGTTATACCACTTATCATTCTTATTGAATCACATGTATATATTTGTACACTCCATAGGTTATTTAAACCTAGTGAGAAAAAAAAATTGCCATGGTAGTTAATATGACTTGGAGTGAATGACTGATGATATTTATAAATATTTTATGAATATTTCTTTTTTTTATCTCTTTTTATATCATATTATATCATTAAATTTATCAATGAAAATGATTAATATTCTTTATCACCCAAAGGGTCTAGACACCTTAAAAGAGATAAATAATTAATAAGATTTATGATATATAATAGGAAGAGATAGATAAAGAAAAATTAAAAGTATTTGTTAATGTTGGGTGTTTGTAAACTTGAGGTATCTAAATATCATCACTTTCTTAATAATTATTTATCTTTTTTTCTTCTTATTTCTCTCAAGGTCATTATATAGGTGTTCAAGAATTATTTTCTTATTATGTGATAAGAAAAGAGATAGACAAAAAATAAAGAAAAGTGTTTGATAGATACAAAATGTGTTATCTAATATCTAGAGAGACTAAAGAGACTAACAAAAAGAAAAAATTATAAATATGATAGAGTTTATGTCTTTATGAATTATGATGTGATAAAAATAAAATGAGAAAAGATGAAAGATGTTGAATGAGTGTTTAAAATAAAAAATAATTTATGTATTATTATTAAAAAAATAAAAAATATTGATAGTGTTTAAAATATAATTGTTCTAGGAATTATATGTCTAATGTCTCTGTAACTTCTTTATTGGGATTATTATTTGACACCTGTGTAGCACTATTACTAATAATTTTTGTGACTGCTACTATGAAGATTGCGGTGTCAATTTTGCTAGCAGTGGTGACTGGTGTTCATGGTACAAAGGACATGTCGAAGGGTAGTGCAATTGTGGTGTTGGTGCTACTCTGTTGCTACTCGGCAGGTTTTGGTTGGTCGTGGGGGCCTCTGACGTGGCTAATTCCGAGTGAAATTTTCCCCTTAAAAATCAGAACCACTGGACAAAGCATTGCTGTTGGTGTGCAGTTCATAATCGTATTTATATTATCCCAGACATTCTTGTCAATGCTATGCCACTTCAAGTTTGGAGCCTTCTTGTTCTATGCGGGTTGGATTGTAGTGATGACAATCTTCGTTATATTTTTCGTGCCAGAGACAAAAGGAATTCCTTTGGAGTCAATGTACACCATATGGGGTAAACACTGGTTTTGGCGGCGGTTTGTTAAAGGAGAAGTTGCACAAGAAAATCTTCCCTGAACTAAATTATATAATATCACTTTGTTTGTAAAAAACAGCTAAAAATCATTGATTTTTCCCTCCTACAGATATAAGGTGCTGTGTATATGTAGAATGTCTCTATCATAATAAACTCTTCTATGATCATATTTGTATTTATCTAGTTATAACTATTTGTATGACGCTGATCCAATAAGGGAAGTTTAATATATGTTCTGCCTCTATTTTCTTTGAAGGTAGGGTTATGAGCATTTCATCGTTTCACACCTGATGCATATATAAGTTTCGGGTCAATCAAATTTATCTAAATTCATTGTGTATCACCAAAATCTGATTGAGGAATTCAAGCTTTAATACGGGAGGGTCCCCACTTTAAAATATCTCGACAATATTTTTAAACATGTTAATACTTTTTTATTACACATGTTAATTTTTTTACATCAATAAAAGTCAACCCTATTTTTTATATTAAGATAATTAGATCCCACGGCGCAGCCAATATATATAGCGTATTCATGAAAGCTATAAGATGTGAACTGAAATGTGCATATGCACGTTTAAATGAACATTGTCTATGGTAGTTGTCTAAGTGATACAAGTTCCGCCTGCGACGTTGTAAAGGTTTCAATCAAGAAATTATATATGTATTTTCTTAGAGTGTATTTGAATCAGCAAATTTAAAATTTTAAAAAATTTTAAATTTTGAGAATTTCAAATACTTTAATTTAAATTTTTTCATTTCTAAAATTTTGTATTTGAATAAAAAATTAGATTTTTTCATTTTTAAAATTTTGTGTTTAAATAAAGAAATTAAATTTCTTTATTTTCAAAATTTTATATTTTAATAAAACAATTTTTAATAAAATAATTATTTTTTTCAATAGAGGAAGTGTCGTTGAGGAGATTATTTTTTCAGCATAAATTAACTGTTAATATTATTTTTTCAACTGAATAATATAATTTTTTTAATAAAATAATCTCCTGAACGGTTAATATTATTCAAAAGAGATTATTGATACATCTCTCTCACTCACTCAGAGCAATAGCAATGGCTTCCCTCATCCCAGGCATTCTCCTGAAAATGCTACAGGCCATGAACACCAACACCTACGTCACCGGCGACCACCGCTCCCCTCTCCTCCAGGTCATCGGCATTGTCCCCGCTCTCGTTGACTCCGACCTCTGGTCCAACCAGGGCTTCTATTTAAACCTCTCTGACTCCCTCAACTCCACCTACGTCCTCCTCTCCCACCCCGACACCGATCTCATCCTCTCCAACCGCCTCTAGCTCGGCCAGTTCGTCCACGTCGACCGCTTCCACTTCGACTCCTCTCTCCCCTTCGTCTCCAACCTTCGCCCCCTCGCCAGCCGCCACCCCTTCCTCGGCACCCCGGAGCCCCTCATCACCCGCATCTCCCCCTCCTCTCGCCACTTCCTCATCCAACCCCTCTTCGATTCCGAACTTGACCCCCTCTCCCACCTCTCCCTCAACAATAATAAATCTCCAATCCCTAATCCTAACCCCAACCCTAACCCTGAAGAACCAAAACAACATCACAATCACAAAGATAGCCCCAAAGAATGAATAATTTCCAGAGACCCACAAAAGAATTTCAAATTCTTTTATAAAATGAAAGAATTTAAAATACTAATATTTAAGTTAACTAAAATTTCTGATCAAAATACTCAAATTTTAATTTCTTTTCAAATGTTTATCCAAACATCTTATTTAATTAAAAAATAATTAAAATTCTTTAAAAAATTGAATTATTTTATTAAATTTCTTCATCCAAACATATTTTTAGTTAAATATTGTAGAGTTGTTTTCAAGAGTTTTCCTTAGCTGCTTTAAAGCTTCAAAGTTTAGTTTCCTAAAAAATTCCATCGTGGATACTGGATAGTACGTATATACTAAGGCTAGTGGTTCATGAGCATTATAATCACTTGTATGCATGCATGGAACTTCAGGTCCAGTCAGTGAGTCAGGGAAGTTTAATACAGTATATCAGCTCTACATCTATTTTAATTTTCTTTACTGCGACAACTCAGCTCCTTTGAAGATATATACAGGGTTATGATGTCTTCATTGTTTCACGTCTTGTGCATAAATTAATTAAGTTCTCGTCAATCAAATTTAAATTCATTAACATGTTGTATACACACACGCTCACAGGAGTTGCAGGCTAATGATGATATAGTGTATTCCTGACAGCTATAAAGAGATGTGAAATGTGTGTAAAGACGTTTAAATAGAATAACATTGTCCAGGTACATATAGGATACAACTATACAAGCTCGGTCCGTCACATTGTAAAGGTTTCAATCAAGAAATTAGATAGCAATTTCAATAGCATTATTTTGCCTGAGCTTAATATTTTGGAGTTTTTTTTTTTTCAGCAGAGTTATTTTCATGTAATATAAGCATAACGATGCTTCTGTTGCAGTAACTTAAATATTACAATATAAGAGTAAATGTTTGTCCTTAATTAAACCACAAAATCGTGGGAATAGTTTCTTACAAACGAAAAATTGCAAGGGTGCTTGTTAATTGGTTGGGTAAAGACACTGTTAAAAAGGTTTTTCATTTCATCCATAAAACTTGATTAACAAAATATCGCACCTGTTAATAACAATTGAAGCAATAAGTATTAAATATATAACACAATATAATGAAACCTTGATTTCAATGTAAGTTTTTAGGTCTGAAATCCTTATCTAAATCTTACCTGATTCAGACTCGAACATAATAATAAAAAAAATTGTTACCTAGCTCAAAAGTTCAATATACACAATAGAATGGTGCTTTTTGTACTTCATAAGCTGTGTCCTGCATTCTTTTCAGAATGTTTTTTTGACATTTAGGATTGATTATTTTGGAAGTAAAAAAAATAAAATATATTTTGAATTAACCATTTCGAAAGACAAAAAGACAATAGCCTAGAATGGGTTGCTGAGCACTGAGCAGTAAAGGGTGGTGTGTAAATTATTTGACTAACTATATTAATGTCCGCTCCCAGTTTCTCGTGTTGGATTAGAATGCAAAGCTAACTATAGTCTTCTATATCTGTCAATAAAATGTCAACAAGGACTTGGGAAGAAGCTCTATCCGTAACTAATATTTGTTCATGGGCAAGAGAGTCTTGCGAACATTCCCAGACCAATACATGCATTAGGGTAGCATTCTACGTTAGTTGGGTTTGTACAGGTAAATTAGTTGGGCTGGGCCCAAAAATAAAAACAATGGTATCAAATTGGGAAGTACTCCTGCGTCTCCTTTCTTTCTTCCTGTACCCTACAGGCAACTTGAATGGACAAATATGTCCTTCCCTTTTCATTGCCCCTCCTTCCCTTCTCTATTCCTTGCGCCGCAGCTCCGAACACCAGCTCTGCTCTGAACCGCCACCTCCATTGCACTGTAAATATAAGACACAGAGTATATAATAGTAATAGATAAAAAAACCTTCCAACTATGTATGTCTAGCTATAACCCTTCTATACTATATTTCAAAAAATCCATGTGGTCTTGTTTCATTGATGCCTTCCAACAATCACATTTACCCTGCGGCACTGTCATCATAAATCCATTTCCCACATGATGCAAAATGTTTCGTATTACTTGTAGCCAATGAAGGCGCACCTCAAAGCCAAGGGCCAAATTTTAAGAGGTGAGAGAGATCCTGAGAAAAAGTGAACATGCCTCATCAATATTTCCGGATTAAATTTTTAGGCACCAGCAATATTTCCAGAATTCGAGTTTCTGGAATATATTACATGATCCGGATTAACTTTTTAGACTTTCTGGAATACCTAATCCGGAAAACTACAAAGTTAATCTGAAATGTATTCCAGAAAGCTTGTTTTAGAATATATTGTTAATATTCCGGAATACATCCTCGATTAGTTGTAGTTTTCTGGACCAGATGTTTTAGACAGCAAAATCAGTAGTTTCGAATTATGCAATCCGGAAACTATTAAACCTCCTCAACCGTATGAATTCGTCATTCCGTAACAACACACTGATGTGGGAAATGGATTTTAGATGCGAACAAAACTAAGAAGGAGGCTAGGGATGGAGATCTTGTAGATACTGATGCAACGCACAAACAAGAAGGGGTTCAGAGCTGCGTCGCAAGGGAAAGGAAAGGGAAGGAAATATTTGTCAATTCAAGTTTTCTAGGGAGTGTAGGAAGTCATTGTCTATCAAATTTTAAAACGTGATACCAAGTAACCTACTTGATCTTAGTGTCGATCTTCCTTCCCATAAAACAATTCTTTGGAAGTTTTTTTTTTTCCCAAAAAGATCTTGATAGACGTTCAATTCAAAGCAAAACAACTAAAGTTAATATGTTAGGCCTACTAATAAAAAATATTTATAAAGTAAAAAAAATCATAAATATTAACAAAAATATCATATATGTTGGAAAAAAACCAACATATAATTCTTTCTTTTTAAAGTAAAAATTTTAGCTTTGGCTAAAGACGCCATCTTTACTTGTACACCTCTTGTCTCTTATTATTTTTCCAATTATATCCTTTCTTTGTCCTTTTCCAGAAGTTAGGGTACCCCCTTCTATGTCCCTTGTACTCTCTCGACACAGGCTAGGGTGGAAGAGCTCTCCAAATCTCCCATTGTGAAGGAAAACTGGAGCATTCGACTAGGACTGTTCTCGAGATATGTGTATTAAATTAAAAAAATCAAAAGATGAACACCCACTGTTCTACAGTCGGTCAACCCATAACTGGTAACGACAACAAAGTCAAAACTGCCCAGACACGGTAGAGCCTGGACGACGTTGTTTTGGCGGATAACGCCGAAGCGAGGGCCGTAAGAAATGACGGTAATGGCAATGGGGACAAAATCAAAGAAGCTCCAGACCTGGACCCGTTGAAGCTTCTGTCGAGGTTCAAGGCAAAGCCTGCGCTCGCTCGTCGAACGGACATCGTGGCCACGTAGTGTTGAGTTTGGTTCTGTGGTTGCCGGTGTCGGCACGGTGGTGATAAAGAAGAAGGAAGGAGAAAAAAAACCAAGGGTGAGCCATGAAATCTCGAACTCCACCACTTCACATAGCTTACTATTCCTTCTTTGGTGTATTTTGCGGATTGATTTTAACTAAGCCACCATTGAGAACCACCACAAAACCCACCATCGTAAGCCACCACGAAACCCACCACCGTCCACCCCCACGAGCCCACCCCAAACAAACGCAAGCCACCAGCACGCACCCATCACCGCGAACACACGCGGACCACAACGAAACCACCATGAAACTCACCGCAAACCACAACGAAACCAGATCCATAATTAGAGATGAAGCAACACGATGTTGAAGGAGAGTGAACGCAAACACGTTGACGACGTCGTGAGGATGAAGCAGATGAAGATGGAGACGTGGTGTTGTTTGGTTTTTTTCTTTTACTCCAGTGTAGGAATTCCCATGATGCTCCCTCATACATCTCGAAAACAATCCTAATTAATCGAACACTCCAGCTTTCTTGAGGGAGCACGTCGGAGAAACGTCCCCACCGGAAATCACCTCTGGCGGCTCGCGGCGGATATACCTTGTGAGGGTGGGTCATCCTAGACATCAGAGATGGGGGTTTAGGTTTTGTCTTCTGTTGCATAGGAGAAGGGGGTGTAGTAATTTCCCTAAAAAGAAAAAGAAAGGATATACTTGGAAAATAAAAGTGGAATGGGTTGTAAAAGTATAAGTGAAAGGTGTGTTTAGCATAAGTCAAAATTTTCCTTATCAAATTTGTTTCAAGTCCCTGTCAGTGTTGTTGGACCAGTCCTAACTAGAGTTGAGATGTTCATATTTGGTTTGTTTATTATCCCCTCAAAAAAATTGTACATTAATCTTTTTACTTTCTTAATTTTAATATTTTTATAACTTTTTTTTAATTTAATCACTTTGCTATTTTAATTTTGAATTCTTTTTATGTGTTTTAATTGCAAAAATTTGATTCATTTATTAACTTAACATTCGATATTGAATAAAAATGCTAACATGATAATGCCATAGAGTGTCATATTAGTGTTTCCATTAAATATCAGTCATTAGATGTTATTTTTTTCTAGTTAAATATTAAGTTAATAAAAAAATCAAAATTAAACAATAAAAAATAGTGAGATCAAATTTTTGAAAATGAATTGAAAGATGAAATTCATGAAGAACAAAAATGCAATTAAGAAAAAAAAATCATGATATTTAAAGCAACCCTTGACGTTTAGACTTTAGATTCAACAAACAACAAGCGATGCGGCCATTAATTGTATGCTCATAAAAATAGCAATTGTTTAGTCGTTTTCTGTTGGGTTCCTAGTACGGTAGGAATAGATCTAGAGGTTATCTATATTTTTTGGATAAATAATGTACTCCGCATACTGAAATTATTCTAGCTTTTTTTTATCCGAAATTATTCTAGTATATTAGTTTCTGCAATATGCATGTATAAATGGACTGAATTACTATTTTAGTATCTGAAGTTATATTAATTGATCAAATCACTCATTAAAATTAATAAAAATGAAAAAATAATGCATAAAATTGTATATTATCAATTAATTTAATTCTTGAAACTGTTATGAATAGTCAAATCCTTCAAATCAATAAGGTAGCACAATGGTTCCTAAAATTATAAGTTGCTCATCAATTTGGTTTCTGAAAATGGAATAATTGTTCAAATTGGTCTAAGACATTAAAGACACTTAATTGCTGTGTTTGCTTCTAATTTTCAAAGTTTTGTGAATTATACCTCCACAACTTTTTCCTCACGTATTTTATATAACTTTGCGAATTTTATCCTAACATTATCACTGGCGTGACAATTGACGCGACAAGGGATTTTTTTTTAAATTCAGCGAATATCTAAGTTTAAAAATACTTAATTGCACTTTTTTGCCTTTTAATTTCAATTTTTTGTGCATTTAACCCTAGATCAATCAAGTCTTTAAAAGTGGGCAAAAGTGTTAGAGATAGAATTTGAAGCTTTGACCCCATCCTTCTGTAGATCTAATGCCACCAAAGCTCTAAATCATTTTATTTATTTAGTTTTATGTATCATGACTCTATTTATTAATTGTACTTTTGATCCATAAGTATAGGCTTATATTTGAATGAAAAATGTTGAAAGTTAAGATGATAAATTTATTTATTAAATATTAATTATTTCATTATTTAAATTCATTTATTATCTACGGACTATTTATACATCTTCCACCCTTTTATTTGTGGGACTATTATTATTCGGAGGTTAAAATATGTAATAAATGTTTTATGTATCACCTTTAAATTTTAATATTTTTTTATATAATAAATATAAACGTACAAATGGTAGAATAAAAAAATATAATTAACAAATACAGCAATTAAACAAGTCAAATAACCTTCAACAAAAAAAAAAAAAAAACTAGGGGCTATGGTGGTTGTGGAGAAGGAAGGGATTAAGGATGCAAATATTTCTTTAGTCACTTTTACCATTTTCTACGCACTTAATTGCATTTTAGGGACAAAATGCACAAATTTTTTTAAGTAGGAATAGTCAACTGATGTTAGGACAACATTTTCAAAATTTTAAATGTTAGGAAGCAAAAACTGTAAATTAGCCTTTTTCATTTTTATGAACCAATTTTACTGGCTACGTACCACAATTTAATTAAGCATCAGACTAGATTAATTGACAATCTAGAATTTCAAAGATAATTTTGTCATTTTATTAATTTCAAGCATTTTTTTATATATAAATTAAGGCTGAGATGTGCTAAGGAGGAGGCCTTCCCAGCAAAGGATACCTTACCCCAAAAGCCACCTGCCCTGAATAACATTAAACCGGCGGAAGAAAAAGAGCAATACAAAGAAATGGGAGATTATACCAAAATTCAAAGCAACTTAACGAAATCTATAATGCAAGAGACATTTTATTTCTAAGAAACTCATTCTTAACAAAATCGGGACCAAGTTTGATTAACCAACTTCTCCGCAACAAGATTGGCCAATTTTAATTAACAATTTAACCAATTATTACAATTTTAGAAAGTAAATTGGTGATGATTCAGTCACTAACAACTTGTAAAAGTTATTCATCACTAAATAAGCATAGTTAAGAGTTAAGACTAATAACTTTATAAAACATATCATTTTAAATTATATTTATATCAAATAAGTAAGAAATTTAGAATACAAAAAATTAAACCTAATTATTAAAGTTATATATATAGATAGATATAAAAGTAGAAGGAAATAGTTATTTCTGCTTAATTATTAAATCACCCTTATCCTTTTCGTCTGCTAGTTTCATGACTTACATTATCCGTTTTAATGAAGTTTTAGTACCGTAGGTCAGCCAAATATTGTCCTAGAGATTGCAGCTGGATAGATACAAGTTTGATTGTAGTATAAACAATTAAGCATGAAATGTCGTCCATTTAATTTTTATGGTATGCATAGCTCCTTCACAATAACTATTAATCATTACTCCACTAATCATTACTCCACCAACCAGACTGAGAACTTTGCCTATGAACTAATGAACCACCCTTGACACGTAAATTTACCAAGAAAAAATGGGACCCCTGATAGATTTTCCTGAGCACACATGATCCTGTGCAAAATAGAAACCTATCCAACATAACATTTTTATCATACTCAAAGCGAATAGTTTTCATTTATTCATCCTGTTGTTCATCTATATATGGTTCCGTCTCCACGTACTCTTACATATCATCAAAGCCTATGCATGAGAAAACTGATACATTGTCTTGGAGTACAACATTGAGTAAAAAGTGAAAAAATTAAATATCGTGTTAAATTTTTTATCATTGTTGATAATGCAAATTAAATTAATTATGTAAGGCACAATTAAGATAAAGAAAAAAAGAGACCATAAAATATGTTTTCTAGGGATTAATGGGAGTGCGGGAAGGTATATGAACAACAACTATGGCAGTAATTTCGCTCAAAAAACTACAATGAGTCCCAACACATATTCAGGAGTTTGTGACCTCTTCAAACTGTCTCAGCTACCTCCATCAGATCATCACTGACCAGCTTCAAGTTACTGTTCAAACTGACATATATAATATAAATGATCAAAGGCTCAAACATCATGAAGTCAAACTGGTAATGTAGAAATTAAGTTTCATATATTGTTTGTCCTTGAAATTGAATTGGTTGCATTGATGGACAGGTATTGGAGGAAAGCAAGGAGCATATAGTCAAGTTTTTATTGACTTGAATATATATATATATATATATATATATATATATATATGAAGTTTAATTAGAAGAAATGATGTAGAAGACTTTGGAAATATATTCAGTTATAAAAGACATGCATGCATGATATGGTGATTATTTATATGTGATCCACAACCGATTTTGTCTAATGAAATAATACTTTTATTTATTGTAACATCCCGTGCTCCCTCAAACTTTTTAGAAGATCGAAGATGAAAGAATGTATATCAAGATTCTCATTACAAATTTAGTAGGACGGTGATTATACTGTGTAAGCATAAGTTTGGATACACGATGAAATCATGGTGCATGGGAGCCAAAAAATCTTGTAAAATAAATAATAAATCAAAAGTAATTAATTGGTTTGTTGGTCAAATCATGATAAATTTAGTCATCAAACTTGATTTTAAAATAAGTATGCAATGTTTACTATCACATTAAAACTAAAGACTAAATTACATAATTTTATGAAAATAACTTATAATATGTTGAAATTTATTTAAATAAGTTCTTCAGGATAATTTATGAAAAAACTTAAAATAAAAATTTAATTATATTTTCTTTTTTATTATAAAAATAACTACATAAATACTTGCGTTACAAATATTTTTTCAATAAGTACTTAATTAAATTAATCCAATTAGAGATGCTTAATTGAATTATTTTTATGCTAAAGACTTGATTTTAATATATTGTTAGTATTTATAAACATATAAATTACAATTTTTAATTTTTAATTTTATTTGTGTCTTCATCTTAAGTGAGTGTTTTAATTTTTTCGTAGAAGATCATCCACTGAACAGTCTTGTTTAAATAAGATAAAATCATAATTGTTAATAAATTTTTTCTTTTAAATATTTATACAACTAAATACTTAAGACTGACGAAGACCACAAATATTTTAAAGAAGTATTTTTGTCCCTAATGTTGTGATAAATTAATTATTACACGTCACGTAATTAATATATATATATATATATATATATATATATATATATATATATATTATTTTTCAATTAAAATTTGAGTTTTATTCCACTAATTATTTTTTTGGTCACTTATATAGAAAATAAATGTGTCTTTTTTTGTCATAATTAATTACAAGAAATATAAATTACTTTTTACATTTATTAGTTTTGATGAATTAATTATTTCAATATTATTAGTAAATATTTTTTTACTGATGAACCTAAAGTTTAAACTTCAATTGTTGTATAGTTGAATCGACGTGCTTTCTTATATACAGAATTAAGACAACATAATACAAAAATTGCTTCAAATATTAGCATAATTGAAAAACATCACCAAAAATACTTATAATCAATAATCTGTATCTAAGTTTTATTCTAAAAGTTACACGAGGGTATAAATTCTTCTTCAAAATCACTACTAGATTAAGTGCTTGTTTCGTATGCTGTGGTAATGGTAGAGTGAAGGAGGAGAACGGGAAATGGGTAATTGTGCTGCATTGGAGCTAAGGTAGCTCAGTAGATTCTGACAGTTTCTAGTATTTGGGAAGTGATTGAAACAGGAAGGGAGAGGGGAACATAAATGAAGGGAAGGCAGGGTGGGTTGGGGGCATTTAACAGAAGAAAACTGTCGTTGATAATGAAGAAGAAAGAAAACAGACTTGTTTTAATTTGGTCGCTGTTGAAGTCTGCATTTAAGTGAATTCAAGGAGGTTTAATGAAGGCAGGTGGACTTACTTGAAATGGAACCCTCCATCTATCTCCCAATGCTTTTAATGGCTTGGTAGTTGGGACCCTTTTTTCTATAGCTTCTTGTATGTATTTTTTTCCCTTTCAATTTTCCATTAGCCCCATTTTCTAGGCCCCTAACCCCATTTTCTAATCTTGTTTTTCACTCTTTCTGGGTCAATATTAGCCACCTACTGTAGTAATTCTCTTCAGACACTTCAATATTAGATAAATTTTTGTTTCCGTTTTTAGTATTGTTACATGGAATAGTTAGAATTAGAGTTTTATCTCAAAAATATGTTAACTTTTAATGTAAATATTTATTACTGAACCAACTAAGTGAAACTTAATTCTAATAAGTATTTGGCACTAAAAAGCAAAGAACTGTATCCAAATTTTGTCCATAATACTGAATTGACCAATCACTTTTTCACAAGTAGCAAACTAATTGATTTGAGTTATATGCTGCTGTAAGCTTCAGTATTAAACTATTAATCATATATCATCTCAATACTCATTTTGCTGATCAAATGTCTAAAAATCTCAACGAATAATAAGCGCTTGAGTATTTTTCTAGCATATTGGAATTAGCAACCAAAATGATAAGCTAAGGGAACTCATCTATCCAATTTTCTCTCCTAAAAAAAATTAAAATAGCAACGTAGACTTTTTATGGCACGTCAACAAATTTAGTCGTAATTGGTGCAATTAAGCAATGAACACCCCTTAAAACCTAACAGGCGAAGCGTATACTCTTCGACTTTCCATGTATAGAAACATAACCCAAAATCTCCTATAAACATGCAAACATATATATTACAAATGTTTTGTCACATCTACATTTTCCTTTTTTGAATCAGTGACTTGATTGTATAATCTGAATTGAAACATTCATAAAACAACTGGAAGAGAAAATAGGATTAAGATTAATGATTAACTGTTTGAAAAGATTTTATTTCAGTTTGTATGATTGATTGATTATCTTAATGTACGTATGGTCTATGATAATGAGAATTAGAGTCCTCTGACGTGATTTTGTATGGATAACGTACATGAAATACTGTAGGCATGTATTACATGAAGTGAAGCCATACTTTTTCCACTCTGTGATCATATAACAACTTGACCCAAAGTTATTATTTTTCTGTTTCTAATTGTAAGATTTTATAAAAAAATTTATTTATCCTTTTTTATAATATTATTTTTTAATTTTAAATGTATTAATTATGTTTTTCTTATATATTTTCATTTTATTATTTGTTTTCTAAAAATTAATAAAAAAAATAAGTGGATAAAGAGAAAAAAAAAGAATAATTTTGAAATAAAAATATAAAAAACTAATAAATTTAATATTATTTTTCTAAAAAAACATAAATTAATTGAAAGGAAAAAAAAGTACTCGGTTAAGGACTAAAATACCAATTCATGAATATAACAAATTAATTATGTTTAAACTTTATTTGTGGGAATCAAAGACTGGGATCACCAGTAAATTTACAATAGTGCTTTGACTTAAAGTTTAATTACTCTTTTTACATAGCCTACTATTTAATTAATGTGTATGGAGAAAGAGATAGACATAAAGATTCGAAAAAAGGTTATACTCATTATTATAGTACTATTAATTTTGATCACGAATGTATGGGTTCGTTTCCTACAACTATAAGTTGTTGTAGTATGTATAAAACGATATATCGTTCGGATGTTACAAGGAAGTAAGTGATATTAAAGCAAAATTGTCAAGTTCTAGCGAGGAAGTCATCATATATAACTAGGGTGATGTCAAGAGAGGAATTGAAGGAAATGGGGGAGCGGTTGTTTGGAAGAGAGAGAGAGAGAGAGAAGGGAACGGAACATTAAATTGGCTTTTATTTTTTTTGGTAACTCATAGGACTTGGTTGGTTTAATGGGGGAGGGAGGGGTGTTGAGAGCCTTTAAAGCCCTTCTTCTGGCTATGGCGTGGTTCGTTTTAATGGCTGAAGAGGGTGTTGAGTGCTTTAAAGATTTTAGTTTTTTGAGTGAACAAGTTGCGGAAGTTGGAGTTATTATTCATTGGCATTCAACTGTACACACTCACAACATTAATGACCATGCCATACCTCTCTTCTTCCCCTTCTCACCGCCTTTCATAACTTCCTCTCTTGCCTTTCGCTTCGCTTTTATAGTACTCCTCATCTCAACATATTTGGCCCAATTTGTTTTATTTTATTTAATTCATCCATACTAAGAAAGTTCTGGTTGCAATTAAATAAAACTATGTTTTTTTAAAACTATTTTTTTTATACTTTAGTTTTTTTAAATACTCTATTTTTTATAACACTTTTTAATTTATTAAGTACAAATAATTAAACAAAATTTATGCGTATAATTTGTTTAGTACATGTTCTAGTTGATGACGTGGTTTTTCCAGTTATTTAAATTCATTAAAATTACCTATTACTCTGATCCCCTTAATATAGAAAAAAAAATCTTTTGTTATTTTTCAATCAAATTTAATGTTTTATTTCGAAACAACACATGTACAATTTATCAAAATAAAACTCTAATTTTGATTCATGGTCAATGCATACTAAGTTTTGTTCTATTTCTCTTGGGAAATTTGGGAAGAGGACACAAAAAGAAACATGTGATTTTAATCTTGTAAAAAACTACAATAATTTTTCACCTTATTTTCCTATGTTAAAATTTCATGGTCTTTCTCTTTCTTTCTGCCACAAAATGAAGTGAAGCGTATTTTTTTTTCATAATTCTTCAATTTATTAAAAAAATGAATTTTGATTAATTCAAAATTCCGAGATACGCAAACAATAAACTATAAAAGATGCATACTTTCATTTTCATTAATATTAAATTGAAATCATGACAGATATTTATTTCTTCTAGAATTAAAGGTATCATTTAATTCTGTTGAAATTGGAAATATCCACACGTTAGAATTAAAGTTTAGTTTATCAGTACACAATTATTAATAAAATTTGACCGTTTTGTTATAAGTATTTATCTCATTCATTAATAGTATATTGTTTATAAATTAAATGCTTTTAGGACTGTGAAAGAGTCTTAATGTCTAGACAAGATAAAAAAAACAAAATAGAAAAGATAAAAGAAAATTAAATAGATACAGTTAATTGATGTGATAAAAAAAGAGAAAAAAAATTAAAATAAAAATGAGATAACAAAAATAAAGTGTGATAATATATGAATATTTATGTTTTTTATACGCCTAATAAATATTTTTCATTTTTATCTATTCCTCTTTATATTAAATCATATTACTTATAAAAATTATATTTTTTTCCTTTATCTTTTTTTATTAGGTGTCAATTAATCTATTAGATGTTCATTTATAATTTTTCAAAAAATAAAGTATCGTAAGTGATCAATGATTACAATTTTATTTTTATTTTACATCACGTCCAAGACGTTAAGTACAAGCTTGAAGCTGTGCATTTAATGAGAAGCCAACTTGGAAGCACGTTTACATAAGCATCGTCCTTCTATTTCGATCTTCAAATTTAGATTCTCCTTTGCGGTTATAACTCGCAAGTCCGAGGGAAGCTCGTCCTATATAAAGACCTCAGTCTCATATTACATTTTATCCCAAAGAAAAGAAACTGCCAAGGTTTAGTTTTGAGGGTGAAACCACTCTTAATTTTGAAGCCATGGTCTCCTTTCACAAACCGCTTACCGAGAGTACTCCAAGGCCAGAAATCCATGCAGAATTCGAAGCATCATCGAAGAAGAGAAAGTGGGAAGAGCCATTTGCCGAAGATTTCTTCAAGGATCATCAAACAAGTATAGAGAAGAGGAAATCCGTCTTTGATATAGAGCCTCGCCCTGAGACCCCTTTTTCTTCAGATAAATGGCGTCAATACCTCACTATTCAGGTATATATATGTTTATTCTTTCAAAACTTGTTGAAAGTTAAAGCCACAACTATGGCATAATCTTCATGTTAATTAACTTTTTTTTTTCTCTGTGTAGTCAGGGCAGATACAGTTGTGTAACACAAGAACAACAACAGAGAACCCCGGAAGAAGCCCCGAATTAGAACCACCTTCTTCTCATCATCATATGAGTTTAAACCTTGAGCTGAATTTGACGTGTGAATCACCGAGGAAGAAAGAAGAAGGCTATGGTTATGACATGAATGAGAAAAAGAGTTCTCGTTCTTCCCCTGGGGGTTTGAGAGAATTACGTGAGGATCTGTTTACTGATCAACCAAGCAAGTTTAATAAGAAAGATTCAGATGGTAAAATTCTTTCTCCTTCATGGTTGTCATTATCTGAAGATGATTATAAAGAGATGGTTGCAACAGTTTGCATGCGTTGCCACATGTTGGTAATGTTATGCAAGTCATCTCCTTCATGTCCTAACTGTAAATTCATGCACCCACCAGATCAGAACCCTTCAAAATTCTTGAAGAGAAGGTGCAGTCTCTTCTGCTAGTTCTTCAAAATTATCAGGAACGTCAATCAAATACTACATAAATTTCCACCTTTGACCTTACGTATATCCTTCTATTTTTCCCTCTGAATATCCTAAGTTCTTCAAATATAGCTCCTCAAGTGTATGTTCAAAACGGTGGGGTGATAATTAATCTAGCTCTACGAAATATATGGCACTTAATTTGATTGTTAGAACGAATGCGAATAAGTGGGTACCGTAGAGGCTAACCTGGTATACCATCATCATATATTTATATGTACATAGCATTCTCGATCATCCAAAACCCATCCATGTTGCCAGAGCAGAATTGAATTTCGGTACATACTTTCAGGATTTGGAAACAAGACAACCCATTGTTATGGATGATGGTGGCTCTTAATTTATTAGCGTTTTTCTTCTCGTTGCAACTAATGTTCAATTTGATCACTGTTGTTATTTTCTTTATAACGATCACTGAGTTTCCCTTAAGAGGGTCACTTTCGACATGTTGCAGGGTAACCAATCTTCAAACAAGAGAAACCTCGGTTTTGTGTAACATAGGTTGTTAATTTCATGGTAGTGTTCATGTTAATTTTATGGGACAGTTAATTAATGGGTTTTTCCAAGATAAATAAGATGTGATCTAATTCTTTTTGCTCCCTCCAAAAGCCAAAAATCTACGATACGTAAGTAATAACAAATAAGTGAAATAACCACATTTACGAAATGAGGAGCTCCTGCAAGAAAAATAATCAAGAAAATGATCTGCTGCATACATAACACAAAATTGAGTTCCCTAAAATTAATCTAGATGATTACTTCGATTCATAGGATCTGCAGACTACAAAGAAAGCAGATGAAGATCCGTCAATTCTACAATATTGATGGCTAATAGTAGGTTTGAAAAAGAAATATAACATACAGCCAGAAGTTGGTGGCATCATTATTAACTTCTACATATATAAGTAGTCCCCGGAGCTATAACTTATCTAACATTCACACTTCAGTTTTAACAAATTCAATCGTTAATTTAGTCAAATTAATTATCTATAGTAGTGTGGCTTTGTTCTTTTCAAACTACCCGAATCCTTAATTAACCAGTATCCAAAGTCGAATGGCTTAATACATTAAATAGAATATATATGTCCATAGTGCATTTTGTCCACTTTGCATGGGATTTGCTTTGTCTAAAGGTGAGAAGGTGTATAAAGTAAATAAAGATGCATCTATATCTATCTATAATGTAAAGTGATCGAGTCAAGCTTCTTTAATTTCAAATCAAGGGTAGATGCACTCTTAGGTTGAGGAACCAAATCCCATTGAATGCACATTAACGTTTCAGTGTAGCTAGCCTCATGCTCATTTACGTTCTAAGCTCCATAAATGCAAAGGAAAAGGGACGGAGAGATGTAGATGAGACAGGTACATACATAATTAATCCTTACATAATCCACATGAAAAAACATATTTCTATGGTATACAATTCACAAACTCCCGGATGATGGAACTACCATGTCAGCTGCATTTATGAAATGTTTCATCGTAAGAGGAGATCTGCGAAGAGTAGAGATAAGTTTTTTGGATGTGAAGTTAGGATATTCCTTTGACCTAAGGTAATTCGACATAAAAGTGGCTTGGAACGAATGGTGTAATACGTGGCTGCAGCTAATGCTATTCCTACTAGTACTTGGATATTTATGTGTCGGTTATAACATATCTCTTACTTTGGGGACAGTTCTTATAATATCAATTTATTAGGTCTGTGCATGTTTTCAAACAATGCTATCCATTAGGATGGGTTTGATGACATAAACATGGTGCGGAACTGGTTATGTTTCTTTTTCAAGTGTTGTCTACGTAGTTTTCTTTCTCATTTAATCTCTCTTTTATAAATTTTCTGTTTGATCCGTATATATAAATATAACGAGAACATTTTATCTTCCTAAATAGTCGTATTATATTACGAATGTCTCATTTTAATGTTATATGATTTATTTAGTTGCACCATCCTCCTTTATAGCACACTATACATTATCTTCTTCAGAACAAAGAACAACCTATGCACAATCTTGTAAGGAAGGTTGATGAAGGTGTGCCAGTACTCCTTTACTCAATCATGACCATCACCAACTCAAACACCAAATTATATCCCTCCATACGATGTGAAGCAATTAATAAAAAACTATGTTGTTCATGTAAGCTAGCTGAAATAGAAACTCTTGAAAAACCAAATGTATCAACTTCGCAAACACGTACGCTTCGAAAGTAAATATCTTCAGGCTTCAAAGCCATGTAGGAGTGTGAAAACACCAACCTCAAACGCTATTAGTTAAGAATACCAAGTTCATAATAAACCATGACATTGAAAAGAGTGTGCATTGTTTTGAGCTGGAAACTAATTAACTCGTGATGAGTATGATTGCTTTTTAGAGTATTTTGGAAATACTTTTATGATTATAAGAGATGCTGATATGGGAGATTTGTGATTGCCGACATGAAACCGGGAACAAATGGGCATAGTAAGAATTTTGCTTTAATAAGTACAGGCATTATCATGTGTTCTGCGCAACTAATTAATAGGATTAAGAAAACTTCCGAATAATTGAAGTCAGGTTGGATATGCTTTTTTAGATAATTAATATTCCTTTTCCAATATCTCGGAAGCATAGCTTAGCTTGTTTTTAATCTTGTTTTAATGTCGAATTGCTCAGAATTGAGGATGTCTCTTTTGATTGTAAATTTGTATTGTTAAACATGTACGACTAGTAGCTAGTTAAAAGTTAGAAGGATACAGAATCAAATTCCGAGTTTCAGAGAAAGATATTTCAATATAATTGTGTCTACCTACTATCTTCAACGATTTATTGGTACGTAAAGTAGAAACATAAATTTAAGAGAGTTTGTAATCTAGTATTACGGTTAATACGTACATGAAATTCCTATATAGGTCAGTCATCGTATGATTTAATTTCTAACATATGAACCCCAAAACAGGTATGACTAAGTTTTATCTCTACTAAATTAGTAATTTTCTTGTTTGATATCTTTATATATATATATATATATATATATATATATATATATATATATATATATATATATATATATATATATATTATACTGTAGTTTTTTAAAATGAGTCTTGCATATAAAATATTTTTTGCCACCATATGATTCTTTCTAGTTTTTTTATATTTAATTTCTCTAAATATTACGAGTTTAATTATCATTTGATATTTTGATTTCTTTAGAAGATCATAGAAATCGAACTAAATATATAACTGTAAAAAGTAAAGAAATGCTATGGTCTATATTTGCATGTCCATAAGACTCAAATTTGCCTTCAAGAGAATGGAAGTGACTGAAGTGTTTTGTTTATATATATATATATATATATTTAAATTTTAAGGAATAAAATAACATTTGAGTTATAATTTTACATATTAAAATGACATTAAGTTACAATTTGAGGGATTAAAGTGTATATATAATTTTATTGACTAAGTTGACATTGTGTTAAATTTAAGGAACTTAATTGTATCATATGTATTATAATTTTACCAACTAAGGTGACATTGAGCTAAATTTAAGGAACTTGTATCACCTGACAGACACTCATATAACAGGTGTCATTCATGTATTCACATTGACATGTACCATATGAGTATGTCACATAAGCACTTCCTTTACAAAACAGTCACTTAACAATTAGATTAAATTGGGTAATAAAAATGATTTTTATGGATTTTTTAATTTTGTTAAATTGAGAAATTAAAATAATAATAATAATAAATTAATGACAGTTTCAAAAACTAAATTAACCATTTATCCTAAACTTGCTATATATTTTTTATATTAATCCTAAACTTACTATTTACCAAAGGGGACTGGGGGTTTAAAAAGGAAAAAAAAATGCGATCATTTATGCGTTTAAGTCAAGAGACAAAATAATTCATAAAAGAGGTATCAAGAAGAAAAACTTCAAGAGAAACAAAAGCTCATTAATGCGTTCGGTAGGAAGATAGCAAAAAGGATAGTCCGAAACTAATTAATAAGGCAAAGAAACTTGAAATATATTTTTCTTTTCAAAAAAAGTTTAAAATGTTAACACAACACCTGCGAATTAAAGAAAATGTCATGATATACTCGTGTAGATAATACACTATAAGAAAATAGCTAAAATATTACAGTAATTTTTATTAGTTTGTATTATTTTATAACACTTTTAAAATTATTTGTGAATCTTAATATATTAAAAAATATTAACAATCACTACCTATGTTATTTTTTATTTGTCTTTTAAGGTTTTTACTAGAAATCAATAAATATAATTAATTTTCTTTGATTATAATAAAATAGTTATAAGATTTTGTATTTTACTCTTTTTTATTTCTATTTCATAATAATAAATGTATATGCGTAAATTAATTAAAAATAAGGTATAATTGACAAAAGAGAATTATTATTATCTTGAACTTTGAAAGGAACAAATAAGAAAGTAAAAATATTTTAAAAATATGATAATTAAAAATGAATAGATGGAGTATTTTAAAACAAAAATTGTTAGAAATACATTTTTAGTGCATTATTTTTTATCAATTAAAATTTATTGAAAATTATAATTTATGGGTATCACATGAATGCATATTATAATTTATATTTTTAATAAATTTTGATCAATAAAAATAAATGTATTAAAATGAGACCTGGAGTATTACTAACATTTTAATACATTTATTTGTTAAAGAATCATGAATAACAATCTTTTATACAAAAATATACTCATCATTCTTATATGTGAGACTATTTCAACTAGATGATGTTTTTTAAGAAATTTGATTAATTTAGTCAATAATATATTTGTTAATAATTTATATTCTTATTGTGAAATTATTTTTAATAATTTTTTAAATTAATTATATTTTTTTCTATTTAATGTTTGATTTAATTATAAAAATTTATTCCAAATCCTTTAATTGCTAAAAATTATTGAAAGAACTAACATTACCATATTATGGATATTTCTAATTTAAATAAAAATACATTTTAAAAGAAAATCACTTGTATTTAAAGAAACAAGAACAGAAGAAGTCGAGTGTGGAACTAGGAGGAGATAAAGGGATAATGTTAATACTTAATATTATTTCTTTCTCTGTGCTAACTGCTAAGAAACAAAAGAAAGAGGATACTGTTTGTAGTATTTTTAAATTTTTAGTACTGTTTGTAGTATTTGAAACTTATTGGTGATATTTATTGGGAAAATTGAGTTGAGATTTGAGAAATTATTTTGTTTTTATTTATTTTGGCAAGAAAGTAGCAACCTTGTAAGCTGTCATTAATTTAGGATTCCTGGTAAATAACAATGTAAGACAGTGCAAAAATCCTTTTCCTCTGAGAATGGCAATGCAGGCAGGTGAACTCTGTCAGCAGCAAAATCAACATTCCCCTCCCATTTTCTTCAATCCGATTCCCGATTTTGGTTTTTTTCCCGGAGGGTTGTTTCTCGACCCCAAAATCCCCGATTCCTTCGTTCGTTCCATTTCGTTCAAGATTCACGCCACTCCCTTTTCCGAATCCAATCCTCGCCGCCAACGGAGAAGGGTTCCGGCAGCGTGCTTTCTATCAGTTAGCTTGCCGAGTGCAAATCTCGTTACCGAACCCAAACTGCAAAATGGCGAACACGTGTCCGACCAGGAGACAACCTCAAACGGTGTCGTTCAGCAGAGAGAGGTTAGGGTACGAGGAGGCAATGCCGTCAACACCACCAAACATCTCTGGGCTGGTGCTATAGCCGCTATGGTCTCTAGGTATATTTAATTTCACCAATTCAATTGGTAATTTATTTATTTATTTATTTGTTTGTTTTGTTTTATCAGAACTTGTGTGGCTCCACTTGAAAGGCTTAAGTTGGAGTACATAGTTCGTGGTGAGAAGAGGAACATATTCGAGCTTATTAGCAAAATAGCTTCTTCTCAAGGGTTGAGAGGGTTTTGGAAGGGGAACCTCGTAAATATTCTGCGGACAGCTCCATTCAAAGCGGTTAATTTTTGTGCTTACGATACTTATAGAAAGCAGCTGCTTAGATTCTCTGGGAATGAGGAAACTACCAATTTTGAGAGGTTTATTGCTGGTGCTGCTGCTGGGATTACTGCTACCATTATTTGCCTCCCACTTGACACTGTATGTTATTATGATTTCGTAGTTCGTTTTCTCTGTTGCATTCCCAATTGAATAAACTCGAATGCATGTGAAAAGTAAAGCTAAGACACTAGTTTATGCATTGACGTTGATCGAGAGGTCTCTGAATTCATAATTTTGTATAGGCTCAACCTCTACCGGTTAGCTTTCAAGTTTCAACTACTCCTATTAATATTATAGTGTTTAACTGTTTGTCATTTTCAGTTTTAGGAAGAAAAAAAAAAATCAGTTTTAGGAACTAAATAGCAACCTTTCTGTTATCTGTGTTACAGTCTCCAGGCCACAGTGTGAATATCTGTATTTGTATGTGTTCAACCGAACATTTTAAGTTCTTAACTTTCTTTTTTACTTTTTTTTGTGAATGAAACATTTGGACTGGTTGACTGGATATGGCATCACTACAAATGAATAATATGAGAAAGAAATAAAAGCTAGTAATTTTATTGCTTTGGTGATGTAAATCTTAACCCCCAGCCCCCCACCAATATATATATGTAGTCCTTCAGTAAAGCATGATTGTTCTTTCTTCGTGTCTAGCTAGATGTGCTCCATTGTGCCGGAATATTTTTCTCTGTTATGTATAAAGTTAAATGAAAAAGAAAAGTTTAATTGGCATAATTTGATTTCATTTTGACTTGGATCCTACCAGATTAGCTCCTAAGTCCTAACATGGCCATATCATTTTAGTAGAGATAGAATGATAGATACAACAATGGGTCCCTGTCTAGGAAATACAAGGCCATGTTAGAAGCTGAATTCAGAGTATCAAAATTCATTTTATGTGCCCTTTCAAGTAATTTCTTAATGACATATTTTGTTCTATTTCTAAGTCTGACTTGTTGGAAAATGGTGCAACATGTGGTAAATTAGTCTGTTTATGTTTTCTTAATTAGCTGAATTGAGAGTATTGAAATTCATTTTATGGCCATATCAGTTTGAACACTTGAATCATATATAAAAGAAAATTAAGCTTTGGAGTTAATAGAAACAGAAGCATAAACATTTAGCTATTTTGCAATGTAGTCACTTAGAAAAATTTACTATGCGATTCCTTACAGATCCGGACCAAGTTGGTGGCACCTG
This sequence comes from Glycine max, assembly GCF_000004515.6. Classification (NCBI taxonomy): domain Eukaryota; kingdom Viridiplantae; phylum Streptophyta; class Magnoliopsida; order Fabales; family Fabaceae; genus Glycine; species Glycine max. The sequence goes on along the minus strand of NC_038242.2, from coordinate 8,217,374 downwards.
GTGGAGAAGCTTTGGGAGGTGTAATTGGTGCTTTCCGATACATGATTCAAACTGAAGGATTTTTTTCTCTTTACAAGGGTTTAGTACCATCAATTATAAGTATGGCACCTTCTGGGGCAGTTTTTTATGGTGTATATGATATACTGAAATCAGCTTATCTGCATTCACCGGAAGGAATGAAGAGAATCCAGAATATGCATAAACAGGATCGGGAACTGAGTGCCTTTGACCAACTTGAGTTGGGACCGGTAAGGACATTGTTGAATGGGGCCATTGCTGGTGCATGTGCAGAAGCTGCTACATACCCATTTGAAGTGGTGAGAAGGCAACTTCAATTGCAAGTCCAGGCTACAAAATTAAGTTCCTTTGCAACATTTGCCAAAATAGTTGAACAGGGAGGGATTCCAGCTCTCTATGCAGGACTTATTCCCAGCTTATTACAGGTATTTAAATTCTAAACTTCTTGGCATCCTCTACTTGTATTTTACTGGGCTTACTGGAGTCCCCTCTCTAGGTATCAGGAGTCTTGTGTTCTGGTTTTCAATCAATTCATCATATAATGATTTGCTAAATTAGAAATGCTTAAAGTTTCTAATGTACAGAATATTGATATAGATTAAGGGATCTAGAGGGGGATGTTTCTGTTTCCTCACATAATCTAAATTCCATTTTTCATTGTACTATGTAAGTTGGATTTGCTTGTACATCATCCTTCTCTAATTCTTTCAACAAAGCAATGTCTTGCATATAAAATGTTTTTACAATTTTTATTAGGATTATTTACCACTGTAATACTCCATGTGCATGATGTAGGCAGTAGGTTGAATATGTCAAAACTGAAACCAGTTTATCTGTTTATTGTGGAGGTGTAGATTAGGGATTGGACCATAACGAAAAAAATCTATGCTGCTTTAAGATTTCCTTCCTCAGTGTTAAATTTAGATATTTAATACATGTTTGCTTTCATTATTTTCATATAGCTTATAAATTATAACAACTCATCTGCCATTTTTTTTTTCCTTTTTGATTTCCATACTGCTTAAGGTTGCTTTTTATTGATCATAGAAGTTTAATAAATTTCATATTTTAATTTCCTATGTTCAGGTGCTTCCTTCAGCTTCCATAAGTTTCTTTGTCTATGAGTTCATGAAGATTGTTCTGAAAGTGGAGTAGGCAATGAACAGATTCCCAGGTATATACTGCTAAGAAGATGCGGCATGATTTACGGGCAAACAGCTAAAATAGTTACAGAATGGTAATCATATTTGATGTCTGCCTTTGAGGGTGAAAGGATAATTCAGGTCTGCTATCCCGTACAACTGATCACAGTAGTAACAGAATTTTTTAATTGACTCTACAGTCAATATACCCAGGCTTCAAGTCTGCAAAGTGAAAATAAATTTATTTAGATACTCCCAGATCTTGAATCCTATTCTCATTAGGTTTACACAATTTTGTTAGTTTTTTTTTTCTTTCAATTTGGCAGTAATTCTTGATCATTATCATGGGGTGTACAAGCAAAGTCCAATTACTTATAAGTTACTACCCGAAACGTAGCTTATCAATTATTCTTGTGCATTGCGTGCATGACACCTAACTAGATCATCTACTTGTGAGTGCACGTTATTATGGGTTTTGATCAAAAAGGTTTATCCAAATCTGGAAAGAGATCTCTCACTGCTTTATGTGAGCCATTGAAAACTTCTTCATTTGTGTGGTTGATTGCAGTGTATATACTCCGATCAAGAAAGTTAAAAACTGCCGCTGTGGTGGTTTTCAGCTAGTTATTAGCTGCCATCAAAATGCACTGCTATGTACGGGAGAAAGAAGTGTTTAGAATAAGTGACTTTCTCAATTTTGGTTTTTAAGTGGCTCTTTCATGTGAAAGTGAAGGCAGGGAGGATGTTATAATTCACTGCATGCTCCCTAACTTGAGAAGAAAAGTTCCTCTTGAGAAAGGAACTTGTCAATGGTGCCTGAAGAATTTGGAAACAGGCAATTGCTCTGTGCACCGGTCAAATTGTTGGTACACCTAATACAATATAGGTAATTCCAATATTGTCTTTTCGTAAAGTTGATATGGATTCGTAATCCATAAGAATAAGCTTACGGATTTGCAACCCGTAAGTTTATGGTAAACATACGAATTTATAATTTGTAAGTTTACATAATCCGTAACTGAATCCATAATACATAATCAACCTTTTAAATAATTTATTTTGATTTTATTATAATTAATTTTGATCTAATAATATATTTTATATATATATAAATTTTAAATCAAATAGTTTCATAAAAATTTATATATGTAAACAAATTAATTATTAGATTAAAATTAATTGTTACAAAATTTATTATGTAAATTTACATATTTATTAAATATATATTAGAAATTTTAGTGTTATATATAACGATATTAATTATTTTGTAGCATAATTAATTTATTAGTTTAATTAGTTAGAGTGTCATGTTAATAACCTTAAAGTTAAATGTTTGAATCTTACATAGATCATTAATCTGTAAAATATTTTTTACAAACCCATAAGGCTTGAATACCTTTTAAGCCTAAGCCAAGTTAAAGCGTTCAAATGTTACAGTTGCTGTTTATGTAAAACCTTTTAAAATAAATTTAGACTTATTTAGACCTTCAAATAGGGCATAACAATCCTTGAAAATTAGTCCGTAACAAGTCAACATACCAAACCAAACTTTTGTAATTCTAAACCAAGGCAAACTCAAGCATATCAAACCCTACCATATTTCTACCTTTAAATGGTTATTTCATATTAAGACTTTTAGATATGTATATAATGTATTTATTTTATATTAATATTTAATTTAAGATTTAAATATTTCTTTTCTTACAAATATTTTACTATGTTTTCAGAATTTTTTATATTTATTTTTAGTTCTTGTTAACGTGACATTTGGATGATGACACTTTTTAATGACAAGGATTAAGAAAAAAAATGAACTCCATAAACATTTTTAAAAAAATACAACTACCAAAATAAAAATATATATTTAAGCCAATATAACATAACAAATCCAACAACATACTGATTTATAAAAACAAACTCATAATAAGAAATAAAAACAGAGAAGGAAAAAAAATTGAAAATAAAAATCGGTTATCACGGATTGGCCTAACTTATTGATAGAGTGAGCCAAGTCTAATCAACCAACGAAAAAAGTGAGTCAATATTTTTGCAATTCATTTAACCCATGAGTTGGGTTGGCTCACAAAGTCTTGGGTTGGAGTTCACTTTAAAGCATCTTAATACAATAAGATATAAGAGTAAGATAAAACCAAGATAGGATAAATGTAGAATAGCTTTTAATCCTATACAGTATTTAGTGCCTCTAACAAATCAGGACTTTTGTTATCGTGTCTTGTATTTGACATAGAATAATATATAAATTACGTTCGAGTAATAAAATTAATCTTTCGTTAAATTAATATATTTTTTAAAAAAAAGAATCTCTTAATTTAATTTTAATATATATATATATATATATATATATATATATATATATATATAAAGAGACATTAAATTATACCGGAATGTAATCCTATAAAAGTTACATCAAATCTAAACTTTTAATAGATAATGATCTTACGACTTTTAATATCTTGATTTATAGAGTAACTTTGACGTATTTTTGTGATAGTCAATTAGTTAATTTTATTTAATCAATCATATCATATGATTTGATTTAATTGATTACTTAATTGTTTTTTATAATTATTTATAAAATTAATCAACAAATTAACTTTCTTGAACAGATTAATCTGTTGATTTAAATATTTAATTTTAATTTATGTATGTGTATAACTAAATGATTAAAAAGTATATAATAATATTTTTTAAATGAAAAGTAATACATTATAAAAAAAGAATGAACAAAATCTGTCCTTATACCATGTACTAAAAAAAAAAATAGAAAATAGAGATTTGAGATGGAATCTCTTCCATCCGGTAAGTTTCAAAAATGCTAAAAGTCATATTAGCTAGCCTATCGGCAACAACTATATAAGTTTGAGAATAAAAAAATCTATGTTAATATATTTTTCAATTTAATATTTAAATTTAAGTTTATGCTTAATTATATAAATTCTTAAATTATATATTATAACATCAGTTTTAAAATATTATAATTATTTAAATTAACAAATTGCTTTGTAATAATTTATATAATTAAATATAAGAAAGGAATTTATATATAAAATCCAAGAAAATATGAAATTTGTTTTAATATATATTGTTTGAATAAAAAAAATTCATTTGAATAATTTAAATATTTTAAATCTAATATTGTTACTACTATTTATTACTAAAAATTAATTTGTTAGTATTTTTTGTAAATAATTAAAGCAAAAAGTTAAATCAGTCAAATAATAAATTAAATGAAATCAAATGATATAATTGAATAATTAAAATTTGTTAAAAAATTAACATATATATAGTTAATAAAAGCCATAAGATCATTATTTATTAACAATTTTGACTGAATATAATTTTAATAGAATTATATCGATATAATTTGATTTTTTTATATATATAGTATTGTGTATATATATTGTGATTGTATAGAGAGAGATATTGTCTTACAATATTATTTTCTAACTTGGTTTTCTTAAAATAAAAAGATATGATACACTGACAAATTAAATAAGCAGTAGAATAAGATAATCACATCCTATTGTTATACAATACAACTTGCTATAACCTAATAAAATATTTTTCTATTTTATTCCATCATATCTAATCATGAATAAAGAACTTAACTGAATAAAATATAAGGTAGCACTATAAGTATACTGTAAACTCGAGCATGTTATTCATTTCAATTAACTAGCACATGATTTGTAGGCTGGACGATGGATTGGAAAACTGCCAGCATTGAAAGTTACCACCCCTACCCCAAATGTTGGCATTAAGATAATGATAACTTATGAGGTACTGTATCTGAAATACTGTGGCACTAGTGCCTGCTATTTTCTTCAATATTTATTAAGTGTTTTTTCTCATTAAATGCTTTGAATGTGTAAAAGTATAACAAACATTTTGATAGTTATTACTAATAACACCCAGCACGATTACACAAATGCATTATCAAAGTATATATAGTTGTCAAATTTTTATGCATGGAAAAGTATTTGTGATCAGAATTTAATTTTTTTATTGTGTAAATGACCACTTTGTCTCTTAATATGTAAATTGATAACAATTTGTTTTTTCTGAAAGAATAAAATTTTTTGTAAGTTATGTGAGTCTGTTTTATAATTAAGTTATAATATTCAAATATTCATTTTAGATTAAGTTGTATTTTTTCAGTAAAAAAATTAAGTTTTATTTTTCAAAAATCAATTTCGTGGTAAAATTTAAGAATTAATTTATCATAAAATTATACACATGTAATTGTTACATTTTTACACATGACTAAATTAGAATTTTTATTTTTCAAAAATTAAATTATTATTAATTTTTTGCATTCAAAAATCAAAACAATTATTTATCATTTTTTAATTGAATTTCGATACTTCAAAAGATTAATTTGTAACTTTTGATTAAGAGATATATATTTTCGGTTCATCCAAAAGATAAATGCATTCTGTAAATATGAATTGGAAGATTCTTGTTTTCTTACCTTTAATTACACCAATTTCTTATAATTAAAATTAGAAAATGCTCAATGCACATTTTTTTCCTTCTCATACTAACTTTTTTTGTTTTCCTAACTCTCGTATCCATTATCATGTTCACACAACATACTCACTAGACAAAACCCAATATTCTAACTTCTAACACATTACAAGTTTTCTCGTTTTCACACATCCACAACGTGATAAAAAAAAATCTCATTCTCTCTTTCTCGTAATAACAAAAAACTTCCTTTTTTTCTTTCTTTATTTCTATTATATTATTTGTTTTATAATTTTCTCTTTTGTTTTCTTATCTCTCTTATATAAAAACCAAAGTATTATTGGTAAAAAAAAATAGCATTGCTCGTGTTTCTTGGGATGTTTACAAATTACAATCCGTTTAAGTTGGCTGTCGCTACAAAAATGTTTATTTTCTTAACAATTATATATTAATAATTTTTTTTAACTTAATCATTAATATTTTATATAATATGATTATATTTATATTATTTTAAAACAAAATATGTAAAATATGCTTAATTTTTTATTTTTTATTTCTTTAATTCTATGTTTCTCTTAGATAATATTAATATTGATATATTTTGTTAATAAGTTAAATTGACTTGGATTTTATTTTACATATTATCAAGTGTTAATTTCATTAAAGTTTAATAGAAAAAATAATGAAATTTAAATTTAAATAAATGGCCTATTGAAAATTCCAAAACTAATTAAAAATAAATAAGCTCCTCTGTTAACAACCATTCATGTTCACAAGAAAACAACATGCGGTAAGGCAATATCTAAAGGACTATACCTCATCAAGGGGTACTTTTACACTTGTCGCACCCTCAATTTATGCTAAATAACTAAAAAATATTTTGTCAGCCAAAAACAAATATTTAATCATCAAAATTTTGAGAAATATTTTGTGTGACTATATTTTGATGCCCTGACATTTAATCGATTTTTAAAGCATGTAGTACTCGACAAGAAAAGTAATATGTCTATATTATAGAATAAAATAAAAAAAAGTCATGATGTCTAGACTCCGTCTAATCACGTCGCATCGTCATCGTTTATCACATGAAAATGTTTTTACAAACATCAAAATAACTTTAAAACATTATATTTGATTTTACGGTATATTTTTTAAAATGCGTTTATCTTTTATGTTCAAAATGTAGCGCTAGCTAGTTGGGATTACAGAGAGGATTCCTTAATTAGCATTACTAAATACTAATTAATCAAAAGACGCAAAAGGGGATGAACTTATTTTCGTCATCCCTTTTGATTTCCTACTCCGCAGAAAAACGAAGCACCTCTTCGGCAATCAATCACTGATATTCCTCCAAATTAAATCAACAAAAAAATTAAGCTTACAGCTAAAATTGGGATTCAGAGGAACCAACAGTTACGTTGCTGCTGCGCTAAACAATTAAACTCGTCGATCATTCGTTAGGTTGACACATACTCCCACCATTTGTACATGGCATATCCATAAACCACGCTATAACCAATCACCCTAAGAGGAGAATTCGCAAACCTGTAGTGTCAAATTATTCAATTAACATTCATCTATATATTTATATATTATTCAAGTAATTAATACATAGGTCAAGTCAGGTTAGAGTTAGACAAATCTTGACTAATTTAATCAGCCTCTCTCAACACCTATCCTATGGGCTATGACTAACCAATCTTATGACCTAAAATAATAATACGCCCAACATGATAGAGTAGATCCTTTCAAAAGTGAAATAATTAGAAAAAAAAATGAATTTCTTTGCTGTTAAGTGATTAATCGAAATCAAACCTAGGGGAAAACATATAGAATGTATAGGATAATATTACATGTATTGATGAAAGAGTGAAGGGGAGGGCACCTTAGAAAACCAGATCCTTGGGCATGAAGAGAAGAATTGGCCCTTTCCTCAGAAGTGACAGGATAAGGCCAACGAGAGAAATCACGGTTGAAGTAATCCCAATCAGGAAGAAGCACAGCAGCAATCCCAAGAACACCCAAGACATAGGTGGTCATCATCTTCTTCAAAGAGTGGGTGCATATTCCAACCACCAATATAACTGCTGCCAGCCACAGCAGAGAGCTTCTCAGAGCGGCGTCGTTTGCCATGCTGAGTCAGTGAGTGTGTGGTGAATGCCACCGCCAAAGTTAGATAGAGGAGAGTCTTAAGTCTCTAACTAAAACTTGGTTTTGGAGAGACTTGAGATTGGGATTAGATTTTCATTCAAGTTGGTAAATGGTTAAATGAAGGGAGGGTCCATACTCCATACTATACTATGCGATTTACGGCAACACTAGCGTGTGAGCTAATCTTTGGTTAGGCGTATCAGCTTTAAATGAAATCCCAACGCTCCCTCTACTCTCTAAATGTTCTCTTTAATGTCCTTTCCTCACTCCACTTGCCCTTTTGACGGGTCCTAATACTATTATATTGCTTCTTGCTAAATGCTCATGTCTGCACTTTCTCGGACACTGTTATTTACGTGAGAAAATTCACAATTTCTGTCTTTGGGTTTGTTGTTGTAATTGTTAGTATCATGATTCTTTAATTTAATAAATTGTTTGTTTTCCTATGAAAATGTAATCAAGGCCAGGAATGAAGTGGTAGTTAACTAACTAAGTTTTGCAAATGTTAACTTGCCCCTAGTTATTGGTTAAATAACCAAAATATTTTTTTTTACATGAAATTATATTCTTTATAACTTTTTCTATGATGTCTATGATAAATATTTCATCCTTTTAATTTTTTAATTAATATTCTAAAAAGACTGATTAGTCAGATTTAATAAGTTTAAGTATTTCATCCGTCTCATAATAATTGTTATGTAAAAAAATAGTTTCAAAATAATTATCATTCTAAGTTTTTAATGTAAAATTATTTTTTTAATTATATTTTTATAATATCGATGATATGAACAATAAAAATTAAAAATAAGTTTATACTAACAAAATTAATTTTATAAAATTAATTTTTTAATTATTTATTAATTTTATTTTGTATGTGTAAACTCAGGACAATAATTATAATGAGACCAGTGAGTAATAAACACACTAACATTGAGAATGCAAATATAGAACAACACATCTTTTTGGTGTTGAAGAACTAATATGATCTTGATATTTATGGTCGTTACTTGTAAGATATCGTGATAAGATTCTTGCATTTTTTTATTGTGGAGTCTGAAGTTTGCATTTTTTTTTTTAGGTTTGCTTTTTTAATTAGTATAAATAAGCAGTAGTAAAATAGTTAAGTATGAATGCACTTATTTTGTGGTGGGCTTGTTGTGACATGTATGTTTTCATATATGCTGACTTGTCCACTTGGTTTTATCAGGTAAAAAAACGCTTCAAGTTGACGACTCGTCGTTTACTCGATGAAATAATCTTCTATTTGCATTGTATATTTTGTTTACAAGATTATAAAATCAATCTTTAATATGTAGTTCTGGCGATTTGGCTTAAGAGTTTGTTTTCAAATGCAAAAAAGTAGGAGGGAGATGAATTGTCATTTGGTTGGATGGAAAGGCCATCTAATTACACACAACATTTTTGTTGACGAGCAAACAAATTTGTTTTCTAAACGTCCACACTTTCCTATATGCAGAAAATGAAAAAAGTAAGACTATCCTTTGGTTGGGTCGTTAGATAAACGTTCCTTTGGGTTGAGTTCAACTTTTATGCAAACATATTCTAACATGTTTGATTTACAGTTGTAAAATTACTTTTAAGATAAAAGTAATTTTATCAACAAATTAGGACCCTTACTTTTAAATTTGTTTTGCTTATATTTGTTAGATTTGTATGAGAACACATTTCATACTATTTTTAACTATAAACTAAATATGTATTAAGTCTTTTTTGTTTATGTACAATTACAATATTTTTAGACTCTTTTACATTGAAGCACTCGAGTCCCAATACAATATTGGCCTTGCCACTTTGAATCATTTGGATCAGAATTTTTTATGACAACAAATGAATACTTCTTTATAAAATTTTGAGACTTGATTTTCTTTTACTATTTTACAAACAAATGAATACTCATTCCAGAAAATAAAACATTAAAAAGAAATGACGATTTTGCGTATCATTCATAATATTAGAGTATCGAATTCAATAGTTCTTATATAAAAAAAATTATTGAATGGAGCTAAAATGACTTTCAAAATTGCATTTTAGTTTTACACTTCAAGATTCTTTTTGGTCTCTAAAAAATTATGCATTTATTTCAGAGGCTTTCCATATATTCATTTTTATTTTATTTTAACGAGAAACAACAACAATAAGATAAAGAAAAAAGTCAAAATATCATCAAGCATTACTTTCAAACTGCCAATGAAGATTGAGTTCCCACTTGACTCACTCATGGAAAGCTGTCACCATCATTAGAGAATGGGCCTTTGATCATGGGCTTCTCATATCAGTCTATCGTCTGCTGAAAATTCACTACCAAATAATCTCTTTCTTGCCTTGATTGTCTGCATTAGCAAGACCACGCAATCGAAATAAAATGCCTAGAGCGGTACCCCCAGTAAGGTATTCAACTTTATCAAGCAAAATAAAAAATTGTAGCCAGACAAAGTATTCCATATTTTATTGTCCTTTTAAATGATAAATACCTGTTGTTCCCAATTTATGCAACTTGTTATGGTAGAAAGTAGAACACATTGAGCAAAAGAACCAACTTGTACACCAATCCAAAGTCCTTTTCCTCTCATTTTTGCAAAAAATGATAATAAGATAGCCATTGGAATCCCGCATAGGTAAAATGCTCCTATATTGACATAAACCCCTATATGTTGCCATCCACAACCTCTAGCAACCCCTAAGCCAAAGAATTGTAAATCAAATTGAGAGAATAATTCTCTTCAATATAAAATGTAAATAGACAAGAAGAAAGTTTACCTGCGAGAACACCTTGTATGTTGTCAAGTATAACCGATATGCAAACCAAAGGAGCCATGACAGTGACATAATCTACAACTTCCTTCTCATTGCTAAAAACATAACCAAAAACATGGCGACAAGCAAAGAGGGTTCCGCTAACTACAGTTGTCTCAATGATTGCAAAAGATATTGCAGCCAACACAGAAACACAGGCACCATGTGGATTCCCCGCTCCTAATTCATTTGAAATCCTTGTGCTACAATCATAGAGGAAAATGGATGATTAAATTAGTTTAGGTATATGTGCAAATTAAGGTAGATAGACACATAGCTTACGACATGTAAAATATTTAGAAATAACATGTTTATGATGTCACCTTGCTGCAGCACCAATTCCAAAAGGTATTGCATAGAGAATTGAAGTGGTGTTAAGACTGTAGAAAAATGATGAAGAATTAGCTTGACCACATTAATTTACAAAATCTCATAAAATTGTTAGGTCGTGAGTTGCAGTGCAAGGAGGGCCAGAAAAGTCTTACATGTTGAAAAGAAAAAAAAATGAAGCAAACATACCAAATGGATAAAACAGAAGTTTCAAGTTGTGGATTTAGTAACAGCCCAGACAACAAGATAATCAACTCAAATGACCACCATTCAAGGCTGCAATCAACATGAAAAAAAAAATACATTATACCATTGTTTTTTGGAAAAGGAAGAAATTTATAATTTCATAAAATGAATATATACAACTTCAAGTGGACAGAAGGATAAATCACCAAATCATCACTGCAGAAGGTATAGCAAAGCGAAAGAACTCCCGAAGTCCTTGGAACAATTCCATAGAAATGGGTGCACGAGTTTTTGCACATCTAGGAGAGTATCTCATGTATAATCCAAGAAAAATCACATTTGACCATGTTGAAATACTCATTGCTAATGCTCCACCAACATTATTCAGTCTAGTCTTGAACACCAAAACCCAACAAAGGGGTATGTGGACACATAGAGTGACACAAGATGTCATAAGCATGGGAAGAAGCAAACTTTGCATTTGAAAATATCTAACTAATGGTTGTAGAATTGCATATGCAAAAAGTGCTGGAATAAGCCAAATTATGAATTTTCCTGCTTCTTTTGCAATTAGAGGGTCCTGACCTATGAAAACTAGTATCTTTTCCATGTTGATCCAAAGAAAAGTGAAGGGAAGACAAACGAATGTGAGAGCGAATATAGCAGTGTATGTTTGCACTCCAATTTTTTTATGTTGTTGAGCTCCATAAGCTTGTCCACAAATAGTTTCCAGTCCACTAGCCATTCCCATCTATTAACATGTGCAAATTAAGAATGCACTAAGTTTTCGGAGAATAAAATAATGATGATTTTGAACAAGCTAACATGTGAAAAATAGTTGATAAAGATAAACTTAATCAACACTCTAGATTGATGTTAAGTAATGAGAAATGCAACCAAAACATAATATATAAATGTTAAAATATATTTTCTGTCTAGATAAAATTATCAAAATATGAATTTTATTCCAGTAAAAATTTTCATATGCTTTTATCCTTCTAAAATTAAAATATTATTTTTTCCGGAATTAGACTTGATTGACTTTCATGCCTATGTTTAATTCCTACAATGATCCAATTATCGGCTACTATCCTTAAGTTTTTTTTTTTAAAAAAAAAAAGGTCACAATTCCCGCTTTGAAACCCCCACCCCTCTCCGAAATTGTCAAAAATTTTAAATCCCTTTTCCCTAACCTTCCTCATCTTCTTCAAACTTCAACCACCATAGCTGGAACAAAATGGAGTAACCTTCGATCCCACCCCAGAATTCACCCCACTCTCATTTCCTCCCACACACGTTCGGTCCCAATTGTCAATTCGACACAATATTCCTTTGCCACCACACCTTTCCCATAAATACCACATAACCTTCCTTCTCCAAAAATGCCTCCTCCTCCTCCTCCTCCTCTCTCTCTCTCTTTCTCTCTCTTACTTCAACCTTTATAATTTCTATGAGCCGTGGTGCGGTTCCAGGAGGCTAATGGAGAGAGTTGGTGGACGCGATTCTAGGATGAAATCAGAGACTATGAATTCCTCCACTCAACGGACATCAATGAGCAACGAAATTGCTTGCAACACCAACTTTAGTTGTCTCTCCCTCCTCCTCTTCCCCGGAGAGCCTCTTCGTGAAGCCGCATCGCTCCTCCGACTTCGCCTACTCTGCCATCCTCCGCCGCATCGGCACCGTCTACCTCTGTTGCCTCTGCCACGACGGTGACAACGACACCTAATTCTACGCCATGAAGGTGGTGGACAAGGAGGTGGTGGTACTGAAGAAGACGGCGCAGAGAGCAGAGATGGTGGACCACCCGTTTCTCTTCACTTTTTATTATTTTTAAAATTACAGCGTTTTCTTTTGCAATTTGTCCATAAATCACAAGGAGAGTAACAAATGCATGCACCAATGAGAGACTGATAGCATATGAATGAGAGTGTCATGTAGGTATGAAAGTCAATCAAATCTAACTTGATATATTTTAATTTTGTGAGAAGCGAAATCAAATGAAAATTTTTACAGCAACGAAATCTATACCTTATTAATTTTACAGGAAAAAACAAATTTAGCATTGGAGTAAAACAACATAAGATTGAGTATATAGCTTACAAGAAAACTGAAACCCGTGACAGCAGTAAGAGAGATGGCTAAGGCGGCGCTGGAGAGAAAGAGGTCATCGTTGAGGTGACCAACCATCATGACGGACACAACCTGCAACAAACGCTGGGAAGCGGTCACAACCACCATAGGCCCTGCTATGTCAATCATCCTCTTCATTTCCTCACCCAAACCTTCCCATGCAACTTTCTGCTCCTCCCCACTTCCTTTTGCTAATACTAATAGATTCTCTTCCATACTTTTCTTTCTTATTACTACTAACAACCCAATCGAGACAAAGAGTGTAATGTAAAAAATATCTGAGTCTGTATGAAAGAACTTCTGCGCTGCCTCTCCATTATATATATAGCAGGGACAAAATGGAATTGTGTCCATCGATGCCTCGATCTAGAGCCGTTCATATATAATTTTAATTAAATACTCAACGCTTGATAACAAGTACTAGCAAGTTGTAGTTGTTGGTTATTTTAACTCAATTATTCAATAGATAACAAGTCAACGCAGAGGATACATTCGTCCTAGTTATAAACAACTTATAACTCCATACCGCGCAATTTAGTTATCTCCATCCACGAGGAAACTTAACACGTATCCATGCTAAGACTCACCGAAGAATCATACGCTATGTCATTTATATTCATTTTTTCTTCCAATGGTTGGTTCGAGTAGCGGTGCTGTTTGCAGTGATATAATTTTAGTTTAAAATTAATTTGAATCAAATAAGAAAATTAAGTGCGATCCATGTGATTTTATTCGATTTAGATTAATTTTGAAATCTCATCCAAACCAAATCAATCTTTGATAGTTTGGTTCAGTTTGATTTTTGCAGTTTGAAAATTTTGCTAGTGAGTATTAAAAAATTGCTTAAAAAATTTATTATAATTAAACAAAAACTGAATAATAACTATCTCCAACAACAAAATACTAGATGGTCAAAAGCAATATTGTGGTTCCACGAGAAAGGGAAGAGTGAGAGACTAAATATTAAGTATTTTAGTATTAAATTTAAATTGAGTGTAAGTATTGTGATTTCACGTAAGTTTAAAGCTATATTGTTGTAGATGTATATGATTAATATGAGTCATATATCAAACTAATGAGAGTGGTTCAGTTTAATTTGATTTTCGTGTGTCAAATTGAAACCTAATTGAATTGCGTAGTTTCAGAAAAACAAAAAAACCAAATCAAACCTATGTTCTTCAGTTTTTCCAGGGTTTGCAGTTTTTTGGATTGATATGCAGTTTTAGTCTCGATTTGGTTCGATTCTGAACATTTCTGGATCCGAATGACATCGAACTCAATTCTTTAAGTAAATTCTTAAATTTAAATCTTGCTGATAACAAAAATAAATAATGAGCAATGAGTAGGTAAATGCTTATTTGATAATAAAATATAATTTTAACTTTTATAAATATGATTTTTATGTCTTTAAAATTTTTATTTTATTTTTACTTTTTGATTGTTTTTCTTTCTAAAATGAATCTTGTGAGTATTCGGTGACTAGGGTCCTGAAGGGGGGAGGCTCTTGTTGCAGTCCTCGAATGTTGGGAGATTTGTATAGTCTTTGTGTTTCGTAGTCGGAGGAGGATGTGTGTGTACCTACGAAATCTCAAACATTCTAATTAGAATGTTTGAGATTATGCGTAGCTGGTTGATATGGTAATTGGTAAGGTGAGTACTTATAAATGGCAGGTTAAGGAGAGGTCAATGGCCTTTTCATCTATCATCCATATATATAGAATGATAAGAGTGAGTTCAAGTTGCAACCAATGCATGTGATGTGCGAGCCTCACGCCGCGTAAGCTTCACTAGACATAAAGAGTGGTGTGACGACTAACAATGATCAGTAACCATGCATCGCAACAATTATTGTCGTGATAGACTTGCCAAGAAAGTCAACTAATTGGCGGTTAATTAAAGAGTTAGGTGCTCGGCCTTTTTATTTCTTTCATTACTAATCTTATCTTTATTAAATAAGTGAAGCTATTAGTTTATAATTTATCAATTCCATCGTACTTAAATTATTAATAGTTAAACATATATTTATATCATATACTATTAAATAATTTATATAATATTATAATATCACAATTTACAAGTTTACTTCATAAATAAAATTGAAAGAATGGAAAACGATGAAAAGAAAAAAAAATTCTGCACGTTTCTTGTGTTACAATTTGAAAGAAAGTATTGCATGCTTACAGGATATAAATTATGAAAAATAATAATAATAAAATTCACGACCGAGACAACTCAGATTAACAATAATTTCTCCTTCCAATTCCATTAAAAGCATGTCGCCATATTCAAAAAAAAAAAAATCGCCATGTGGGTTTGCTGCGCGCACGGGTATCACGTATGAGTAAAAATTATTTTATTAATGATGAATAAAATACTTGTCTATCAAATAAGTTTAGTTCCACGTATGAGTAATTAATCATAAAATCTTATTCAGCAAAAAATAAAAATTAATCATATAATTGTATAGTAGGGAATGGCCATTATAACACCCCAACTGTATCCATACCAACATAATATTTGTATTATATTTTAAATTTAATTAAAAGTTTGATCTCCTTAATTTTTTAAAAGAAAATTACACTAATAATATGTAAATTGTGTATTCGTACCATTGATAAAAAAATTTTCAAATGTGAGTATGAGAACATATATTATACTATCCTATTTAAACCATAGCCAATACCAATTACCCTCCCTTATAAAATAAAATAAAAACAATTACCTTCCCAGGGAACCAGTTGTTTCTTTCCGCTTGTTTAAATTTTTTTTCCTTGATCTTGAAAGTTGAAACCCTGGAAGCTCTACAAAGCAGAGCCCATCCAAGTTAATGTTTCTTTGTTGGTCTACCGTCCTAATTAACTATTACAGGACTTTCAATTCATGACATTTTGGGCCTCATATAATGGCGGTCCATGGTTTGGAAATTCACCATACTTGGTAAAGGTCTTGGGCTAGCGTTGGAATTTGATTGAGCTCTTGTCCCCTAGGCATGCGATTTTGAGTGGTTTTCTGATGAATATGCATACTCTCTCTCTTATAAATTCTCATAATACACCATTTCAAATTCTTTTTCCCAATCTACACTTTGTTTTGCAGGTTGAGAGTCGGATTTGGCCAACTAAATTTTGTCTAATAATATATTTATTTTAGTAAAAAAATTAAAAAATTTAATATTATTATTTTACTAAATATAATTTATGTATGTCATTAGATTTAATTAAAAATGATGTCTCACCAGTAACACTCTGCAATTTGCACATTATGGACCCTTACAAATATATTTAAGTGTGTATTTACCCGTTCATCTAAATGCACAGTTAGTGACTCACCCAACTATAAGCAAATTCTATAAATATCACTAAAGCTAAAGACATTTGTAACACTTTCAAATTTTCATCTCAATCCCTATCACAATGTGTCACCCAACTGCATATGTTTATATTTACTACAACGGTCAAATCTGTAACACTGATGAGGACACCACCTTCGTTAGTAACAACACAAAAACTTTCATGGTCAACAAGGTCATAACCTTTACACAATTGTTTGAACTTGTTCACCAAAAACTAACATTGAACCACAACAACATATCCAACATCTCCACTTTTGGTGCCCTATATTTAAGTCGGGACAATATTATATGTACACATCCTTTATTCTGCGAGATGATGTTGATGTTCGACAAATGTTTAATATTTTTTACAACAACCCATCACTACCATTTGTGAAGTTATTTGCCATAATCTGTGACAATAATAACCCATCAAGCAACCAACATGACTCAATCTCCAATCTTAAGGACTTATCAGATGAATACGAGACTTATTGGAAAAAAAACCATGATAGTACTGACTCCTCTTTCGGGCCCGAAGGAAGTAACATGTCTTCATCCCACGAAACAATATTCAAACGGGATTGGTAATTTACGGATCATTCATGTCTTAATTATTTCTACTTTGAGGTTTTCATATAGTGTCTTATGTCCATGTTCAGTTATCACTTTACGTAATGAAATAAATTTTTTGTTTAAATTTAAGTTAATAATTTTCAATTTACCCACTTCTACTGTAGTAGGTGGCATGGTAACATAACTGTCGAAATTCACAATACTTTGCAATTTACATTACATTGTTTCAAAAAATTAAATGTCTCACCAGCAAAATTGACATAAAATGGACAATTCATAATATCCTTTTTCACTCTGAAAATTATCATGGGCATCTGTTGCATTAATTACAAGGGAAAAATTACTCCTTCAAATTAACAACACTCTACAATTTGCATACGTCTCTAAAAATTAAATGTCTCATAAGTAAAACTAGCATGAAATTGACAACTCATAATCTTTTTTTTCATTTTGAAAATTATCATGGACGTCTGCTGCATTAATTACAAGAGAAAAATCATAGTCCAAATTGACAACACTCTACAATTTGCACACGTCTCTAAAAAATTAAATGTTTCACTAGCAAAACTGACATGAAACAGATAATTCATAATCTCTTTTTTTATTCTGAAAATTATCATGGACGTTTGCTGCATTAATTACAAGGAAAAAATCACAGTCCAAATTGACAACGCTCTATAATTTATACACGTCCCTAAAAAATTAAATGTCTCACCAACAAAACTGACATGAAATAGACAACTCATAATCTCTTTTTTCACTCTGAAAATCATCATGGACGTATGCTACATTAATCACTCCTACTCATGATGCAATTATGTATTACAACGGGAAATGAAACATACTACATCAAGGTGGGTTTTTGGGTTACTCCTTTACTGGAACAAATCCAATAAGATTTGACATTCCTTTGGGATATAACATGGACAAACTCAAGGATTTAATCAAGCAAGTTGCACCTATAGGGGTTCCCCCTTATGGAATTCACGAATCACAATTGATCAAACGATTATTCTTTCGACAATCAGGTCATGCTAAGTATTAAAAAAATTTAATTGAATATGAAATAACAAAATTGAAAAATGACGAAGACATGTTAAAGGTGTTAGCATGATCCAACTATTGGAAACGATTCTGTCCAATAGAAATTTTGGTTATTTTTAACAAACCAGTAACTGAAATAAAAGAAGACATGTATCATGCATAACATATTTCAAATCATTAATTTTGTCATATTTGCGTTGCAATTGTATTTTTTAATATGTTTCATTATTCTTGGCTATCATCTTAGTTACCACACTTTTAAATTTTATGTCTATTGTATTAGACATATGTATCAATTATTTTTTCACTGTGTTTTTCAATTTGTTTTAATACTACTAACTAATTTTTTTATTTTTTAATTAACGAACATAACAAAAAAAAATATCAATAGCACATAAATTTAACTATAAAATTACATACAAACTAACTAAAAAATTATACTATAATTTTATCCAATTTTTTTATTTTTTTATCTATATATTTCTCTTTAAAGAATTTTAAAAAAATAATTTAATAAAAAAATAATTTTAAAACCAATTAAAAATATATTTATATAATATAATATTTATATTTTTTAATAATTTAAATTTAAAAAATAAAGGAAACTCAACTTCCTACCTGTATACAAAACAAGTATAGATTAAAAAAAAAGAATTTAAAGTGGTGTATTATGGGAATTTGTAAGAGAGAGAGTATTCATATTGGTCAGAAAACCTATTTTGAGTTGCCTTCACCAATTTCACGTTGCCATAGAATAAGGAAAATATTAAATGGTGATTTTGATTTCTTGAAGAGTGATAGTTTATCAACACCCCAACGCAACAAATATCAAATTGACATTCATTATTTCCTTATATATGTTTCATCTTATTACATTGCATCATTGATCACATGCATCATCTTTTTTATTTCATGGCATAGATTAGACTAATATACCAATATGGCCGAATGCTTGAATATTCCTGGGTTCACCAAATATCAAAACCATCTCAGCCCATACTGAAGGTACTCTTAATAGGCTAGGAACATCTCAGCCCATATAGACTTGGCCCATTTAAGAATCACACATTAAGACAAACTAATAATGATGCTTAAAATATGTATTTGTTAAGAGGAGATGTATGGTACGTAGTAAAAGTAAAAATAATAGACTCTAAAGTTTGGATATCATATCTTAGAGATTAATTGTGTTCTCAAATAATATAAATTACATCAACTAAATAATTTTATATTTTTATCTTAAGTTAAAGATTGCTTGTGTTTGCATTCAAAACAATAAAAACAAAGATAGACAACAATTTCAAGAAAAGATATGTATGAAGAGAAGTGTTTTGGATTATGGTTTCAGATGTATTGTTTTTCCCCTAATTCTTATTTTAATTAAAAACTCTCAGTTATTAATTAATCGCCTAACACCTCTTATTTCAATTATCAACCTATGTCAAGGTCTGAGAATACTCTTTTCCCTGAATCAATCCTGCATTGATCATTAGGGATTTAATTTAAGGTTAAAGATGAACAACAAAGAAGATTGTAAAAAGGGAATTCATGCACTAAAGCGCTTTTAATATCGGTTATTTTGGATATCCAATATCGATTTTGAACCGATGTGGAAACAATCATTGTTAAAAGTAGATCATTTTTAACATCGATTATAAGAACCGATGTTGAAATCCACTATAGGTCAGTTAATTATGAGAAGGTGGTCACAAACATTCAATTAACTAATAATCATAATGATTAATTCCAATATAAAAGTGGAAGTGATAGAAAGATACAATTAACTGAATAACATCGAATAACTTTATTCAAAAGAAGAATTAGAATACATGAGTATAACTATATCCCAGTCCAAATTCTAAGAGGTTTAATCAACCATAGTCATAGAATAATTAAACAACATACAATATAACATTATTAGAGATAAAAGAAATAAAAAATCCTTATAGGTTTAGACCACAATTATTTCATGTGAAGTTCTCCTCTCATTCCTTATTTACAATGTTTTGCGAAAATCCTCCTTCTATATTTCCTTAATTAAAAAATTAAGTATCTCTTAATCTTATTCATTAATTAGGATTTAAATCTGACATGGGACCCTTCCAATCTTTAAGTGATACGTGATGCAAGTAGATCACAAGCATACAAAATTATCGCATACATATAGAATTATCGTGATTGTATAAAATTAGCATGATCGTGATCATCTAATTGACTCCAAAAATAGAAGATTTTTAACTTTTTTTCACATAAAGTCTCTTAAACACCTATTTTTCACAAACTTTTATCAAACTATAAGTTTTGCCAAATAAAATATATCAAAATACATAAATATAACATAAAAACTCACATTAAAATATAGTCAACTTTGGATTTATTAACTAATAATTATCTTAGTATACCTAAAAAAAATCAGATTACAGAGATAGTAATCACAAATAAGGCTCATGCATCCCTTGACCCATTAAGTTATGTATACAAATGATTAGATTCTCTAGATAAAAACAACTGTTCACTTTCAGTCATTGTGTTTGCGTCTGTTTATCTCATTGGTTTGATAATTAACTTGAACGTCAGAATACCTTTTCCAATATCTCTCACCTGTCGAGTACTTAACAAATTGAGAGCAAGGAAAGCCTATCCTTGGCATACAGAATCAGCATTCGGAGTAGGAGGAAAATTACCAAGGAACCCCTCTGTAGGTACAACTAGCAAGAAATATTAGTAACTCAAACACATTATCTACATTTTCATGCCATCAAGTTTTTTTTTTCCCTCACTAAATCTTGTTAGAAATTACTATAATTTAGAGCCCGTACTTAAATTTAAGCTTTACATATATATTCCTAAAAAGAATCACATGTCTAATGTATTTTTATAATAATTAATGGCGGGTCTTTTTCAGCGTAGTTGCATTAATTAGTAACTTTCCATGGCGTCTCTGACCAAATTAACCAACCGTAGCCTTTGCAAGGCATTAGAAGGAAAGAGATACGGATCATTCAGTTGGAAGAGTGTCCTTCAAGTCAGTTTAGAATGCCCTTTACAGGGGACAAAGACACATAGGTTCGTGGCAATTGTGGTAGTATAAGCCAAGTGGGTGGCCTCGAAGTTGTTTTTAACGTTTTATGGAAGAATTGGTTGGAAACCCATTACAGCAAGCAAATCAGTTGTTTAGCTGACACTGAAATAAAAGATGATATTATATTGAAACTATAAAGTTGATCTTACATCACTGGTCCCTTCTCTTCTGAGAAATGGTCCCCGACAGGATCCTTTGGCTGAAAGATCAATGTCTTTGAGTGTATGAATCGTTAACTAACAAATGCATTTACAAGGGGTTAAAGACAATGAGGTTTGTGACACATAAACAAGAAATTGGGAAGGAAATATGTGTTAAAGAAGAAAAAATAGTCTCTCTAGTGAACTCCCTTTGGTTCTCCATATAGATGTCGACACTTAATAATTAAACTGAATAGATTTTAGGTTTGAAAATGTATGGCTTATGTGTGAAGCAACATGGGGTCACCAGTTGACATATTTAAAGTTTGATTCTTGACAACCTATATGATTTTCCTAATTAAATTAAATTAATAATGGGTCTGACACAAATAAGGAGCCAATTATATTAAGCCAACTACATACAGAGCTACTGCTCTAAAATATATACAAGGTAAATGCGTGTCATTATAGAAGCATCGTGAGACTTTGGTTGATACAAATAAGGTGTATATATATTTCATATTTGCACATTTTATCCAACGTTTGAAACACTTAGTTTGTACTAAGCGATAACCTTTTACTCTGTATCGGCTTTAGAGTGTAAGATCCTATACCATGGCCAAGAAAATTTGCAACAAAACAGGGTGCATGAGGACAAATCTCCAACAAACGCCATTGAAGGTTTCTCAACCGTGCAAAGAATGTCTTAAGGGTTAAAAAGAAATTAAATTGGGCGTTTGCTGCACCAAATTCTCCTTCACGTCTCCAACTGCACCACCCTCCGAGTCAAAGGAGTCACATCCTTTATGTCCTTTTCAGGCATTCAGCTATCTGTATTCTGTACCAGTACATTTGATTTGTCCTGACTTTTAACCTCGAGGCTCTTTCACTCATATAGTTTATTTATCCATATAGCTATAACTATTTTCAACAACTTGCGTAGATTTTTTTGTTTACCTGTTTAGATATTCAGATAAAGTCGTGTATCATGTGCCTATAATATTTTACGTCTCAATTTGACCCAGACACACATGCATATGTGATTTGGTGTGCGATTGAGTGTCTTCTGATATGGTGAATGGTGATGATTACATTATAAATGTATTTTAACCAGAACATTAAAACTAATCAAGAAATGCCGATCTTACATATTTCATAATATCTTTTTTATATATAAAATATGGAATAATTTTTTTTCTTTAATTAATTTAATTAGTTAAAATACAAGACATGAATTATAAGCGTGCAGTATTAACTTTTGTGCGTAATGCTTTTCACTCCTTTTTCATTGTCTTATTTTCTTGTTCTTTTTTACGTCTTCTTATTTTCTTTCTTACTTTTTCATTTTAATTTTAACTTTTGTGCAGTTTTATTTCCTGATCACAAGAAGAATAAATATTTGAATATTTCAAATATTTATACCGCGCGCATCGCGAGCGCTTATTGTTTATGTACGTGTACATAGATACACAGTACACACATTAATGAGTTTGAATGAGGATGTTATGAAAGTCCATAATATATAATTTTTTTATTGTTTTATTAGTTATTTAGGTTGGTATACTAAAAATATACAAAATAGGATTCTGTCTGATAAAAGAATTAGTTTCTTACAAAATAGCAAATTAAACCACACTTTAAAGAAAATAGTTTTGTGTGGAATATATATATATATCTGTTAAAAAACAAAAAGAAATTAATATATTATATATAGTACAAAATAACAGCGAGAGAGTATTTTACTGTTCTATTTATGTGTGTGTGCATGTATAGAACTTGTACTGAGCATTATTAGTACAGTACATAGTTGGATTTACAACAATTATTATATAATTCCGAGATTGTTTTACATGTTATTGTTGAGTGAGAATGATTCTTTAAGGGGCATGAAATCCAAGAAGAGAGGACGTGAGTCTTTTGATACCATGCAAACCATGACGAAATAGGGAAACAGCCTCCTCTTTGCGTGCATGGGAGGGGTTCCTCCGACAAGGATTCAGTCGCCACGTGTTACGTAATCTAATTTGGCAGTTCGTCCTTTTAACGATACTTTGGTGCCATATTAATGGAAACTAAAAAAATGTCTAGTCCATAATTACCAAATTGTCCTGATTATTGCTTGGACAAATATTACAGTATATTCTATTCAGTATTCACTTTCAAAATTTACAGAGAGATGGGAAGCCTACCGAAGGAAACATTTATTGCTCTAAATAGCTATACTGATTAACAAGAAAAAATCATTTTATACTCCGTATAGTACGAAACTGAAGTAATTGAATTTCCACAAAAAAAAAAAAAAACTGAAGCAATTGAACCAGGTCTAAAATCCTCTAAAAAAAACAGGTCTAAAATAACCTCAATCATTTACCACGCACGTATAAGTAAAAACTGAAAAGATTGCGTATAAAGTGATGTTTGCAAATAATGTATATTTACTGATAAATCGTAGAATACAATTAAATTAATTAGCAGTTCATTTAAATAATTCAAAATACAAAACAATACCAGCATTTATAAGAAGTGATGAAATATATATAAAGTCTCTCCCAGCATTTTTAATATTAGATTCTGAATTTTGTCTCTCCTGCAAAACAAAAATTAAAGGATTAAGTTCAAGTTCTCAAATTCCTGCCACCGTATATATTAGAGCATACACCTTCTTAAGTTTTTAAAATTTGCATATAACTACTTTTTTATGTTCAAGGTAACTTCCCATGAGAAGCACAGTATGTAACATTTTTCAAATAATTATAGAAAGTTGGTGTAATATATGAAAAGTGTTTTATGCAATATTTTTTTAAAACAATTAAGAGATTAATATAAGCGTAGAAAAAAGAAAACAAAAATTGACGAATCTGTTAAGAGTTAGTGTAATTTATTCTGTATATTTATCATGGTACCTATACTCTCTTTTATCTCTCTCACTCACTGTGTCAAACAACACACTTTGTGTCCATAAAACATTTTTTGTCATTTATACATGACTATCTAATTAGTAAAATGGTACCGTCGTTTGAGTTCATTGCTTGAAGGGCAATCTTGTCAAGGTACGAGACATTTTGTTGTTTCCACACTAACTAGATGGGAGTGTCAAATCTTTTATCGTCCTAATAAAGATTGCGAAATGTTATTTTAATCCAGATAATTAAGGACCAGAAGAAAGCAATGAGAATGCATATATAAATAGTATGCTCCAGCCCCCAGTTTTAATTTGGTGGTAAGTGGTAAACAGAGGAAAGGATAATAGCTTTTGACCTAGCTAATAGCACACAATAATGGGAAGATCCCCATGCTGCGATGAGAATGGCCTTAAGAAAGGTCCCTGGACTCCCGAAGAAGATCAGAAACTAGTCCAACACATTCAGAAACATGGCCATGGAAGTTGGAGAGCCCTCCCTAAGTTAGCTGGTTTGTGGATTAATCTCTGGTTTAATTAATTTATAGTTATATATGTTGCAGCAACTATATAGTTCTCTCTTTTCAGCGTTTCTTCATTCATCTATTTTTCTTGCTATTTTTGCAGGTCTCAATAGATGTGGAAAAAGTTGTAGGCTAAGGTGGACTAACTATTTAAGGCCTGATATCAAGAGGGGGAAGTTTTCTCAAGAAGAGGAGCAAACAATTCTGCATCTCCATTCCATCCTTGGAAACAAGTACTTTCCTTGCCACAACTCCTTTTTCTACATTAAGTTTTTTCCTTGCAAATTTAACCTACTCAAATCATGATTATTTGCACTGTTGTGACTTCCTTCTTTTGTTTTTTAGGTTCCAGTTATGTTTTTGTATTGTATATATTTTTTTTAATAATTATTACTAATTACTTTTATATGAACATAACTTCTTTAATAGATGGTCAGCAATAGCAACCCACCTTCCAGGCAGGACAGACAATGAGATAAAGAATTTCTGGAACACTCACTTAAAGAAAAAGCTGATTCAGATGGGCTTTGATCCAATGACTCACCAGCCTAGAACTGACCTTGTTTCCACCTTGCCTTATCTGCTAGCTTTGGCCAACATGACAGACCTCATGGACCATCAGACATTGGATGAACATGCTGTAAGGTTGCAAGCAGAGGCAGTCCATCTGGCAAAGCTTCAATACCTTCATTATCTAATCCGATCCTCAAACTCCTTGAGCACCAACAAGTCCTATGACCAAAGTGCCACCACCAACATGGAACCTGCAGCTTTCAGTTTGTTGAACTCAATCTCCAATGTGAAAGAGAATCCAGTCATGTTGCAACCAGCTGATGATACTCCTGCTGCCTCATTGTCTCATGGCATTGTTAGCTCTCAACCACTCCACCACCCAAACGTGCTACCTCATCACCTTTTAGAGCCACAAGTCTCTTTCAGCTCTCAATCATGTTTGAATAGTGAGATTGGTCAAGGTACTAACTTTGCAATCATAAGTCAAGGGGATCACACGCTTGATCTTGACTCTTCCTGGATTATTCCATCTATTACTCCTCCAAATGCAATAGGGACCTCAGCTAACAATCCAGGAGATGCCAGCAGCAGCACTTCTAGCTATGGAGGAGGACCCTCTTCTTATTGGTCCGAACTACTTTTTGAGGACCCCATCTTGCATGAGCTATCTTAGTATTTAATTTGAAAGAGGTCCCATTATGGTGTGTGCATGTTATGCCTTGTTTGCTTCTTGCCACTTAATTAATTAGCCCATATATATGCTCTAGTATAGGTACATATAGATATATATATGCCCTTTTACATATATACGTATTCACGTATCAATACATGTTTTGTACATAACTCCGGGACAGTTTCATCGAGCTAGTTTGAATGTCACTATGACAGTATCGTTTTCAGCAGTTATATATCTAAATTTTCTTTGCTCAAATAAAATTTGTTTTTACGTTTTTTATTTTATATTTTTTTCGTTTCATTTGTTAGTTTAATGTATGTTGAAGTGCTTGGTGAATAATTTTGCTTCGAAGTAAATTATTTAAGGAAAAGAAGGGGAAAACTTAAAAAATCCAAAAATGGTGTAGGAAGAGTATGAGACCCGAAGATCTAGACTATAAGCTTGCTTGCAGAAAAGAACCGTGAATTTTGTTTATGATTTATCCATATACTCCACTTTGAATAACTAAGCATATGCTTACCGAATTACCAAGCATGAATAGCCATTATATTATGGACTAGCTAACACTGTCCACATTCATTACTAGTACTCCAGGCTCCAGGTGTGGAGCAAAAGCTAATTTTTTTTCTATTAAATTAAAAACAAGTTTTACGAATTGTTTCTCCAACTTACGGGACAAAAATTCAAGCATGTTCTCAAACCAGAATACACAAAACAGATCTGAGGTCTCAATCTCTCGTAAATCAACAAACAAGTCCACACTACGACCAGTCAACAATTCATAACATAAAAGAGCTTGGTCCGTAATGCGGCTAGATAATAAGGAAATATCCTTATCTGGAGTGTAAATATGTTATGTTCTGAGATAATTTAAGACAGATAGTACGTCTCCGGCCATCTAATAAATTAGTTCATTTTTTTTCAATGTATGTTCTTCTTATATGTACGCAGAAAAGGTATAATAGCATTAGGAATAGGATATTGCAGTAATACATTATTATCTCCTAGTCTAATCTACAAAAGAAGCTTTTGTAAAATGCTTTTCTGCTCGTTGTCATCTCCAGAGAAAATTTCATCCCCGTTGCTTTGAAAAAAATGTGTTAAGCCTAAAGAGTACCAGAAAAAAAAAAAAAAAAAAACACCTTGAGAAGACCTAAGCACCCCAAATATTATTTCGTAAGCAGCACCCTAACTTTCCACACAGCAAGTGGGAGGTTTCATTTGGGAAGAAACTAATTAGACATTAATCAGTAAATTAATGATGGCTTATCCAAGTTACATTGGGAAATCTTTGAAATTGCAGCAAAACCCGAAACCATCACAAAGGGAAATGGCTGCTTAAAAGGTAGTAAAACAAGTCCTTTATTAATTTTCCTCGTGAGCAGTTAGATTTGATTCCTTCTCCATTAAGAAGTTGACTGCTAAGCCTTGAGGAAGAGAAATAAAAAATGTGGCTTAGATTACAAAGTCTTCGCAATGAAGTTGATGTCTAACAGATGTCAATGCACTACTAGTGGACTTGTAATTAAACTAATCGTACCTTTTTGGAGTGTGCCTTGTCAAAGGCTCTTGAATAATTCGATTGATTGAGGTCTAGTTTGGCACATGGTTGTCAAAGTAGCAAAGAAAATCACAATGTGGTTAGGTTTGTTCGCCTCCAATACTCTCCTAATTTTTAAGTGTAGGGAAAATTTTCACCACCTAATCCTACCCCATACGTTGTGTACCACTTAAAGATTCTTATGTCATTGCAATTATGTTAATTTAAATAAAAAAATTTAACGTCTAAACCCCTGCTGCTGTTTGGTTGATGGGGATTATGGCATATACAAACATAGGCAATTATTGTATAATAAAAAAATAGTGGTAACGCCTTGGAAGCGATGTCTGTCCTGCGAGTGGCAACATCAATGAAGAAAATGATGTAAAGAAGGTAGTTAGAACAATCATATTCATAATAAGCACAGCCATTCTCGTAGTTATGTGGTATTATACCAAACTTATAGATCCATGTGTTATAGAGTATTTGTTTTTTTTTTTAATTGGGATTTGTCATGAAAATTTCGTAAACAGTTTCTCTTGGAAGTGAAAAAAAAATAAAAATACTATATAATTAATTATCTATCTTTATATCTTTACATATGTAGTGTGTTTTTGGTCCTTACATTACCAATTATCTATCTTTGTATTATAAAAATCAAAATTTTCACTCTTAAATAAAAGTATTTTTAATTTTAAGGAGAGTTATAAGATGATTTGGTGATTGAAAAAGAGACATAAGGGTTAGATTGATGAAAAAATTGAGTTTAAGTCCTCACACACTAACATAACATAATTGCTAACATTTATCAATAAATAAAATAAAAATATTTTTAAGAATTATTTTTTTATTAACTCATGTGACTTCTTTTACACTAAGCAATTAATTTTGTTTTTTGGTTATAATTTTGCATTCCTTTCGCATATTCTTACTTAAATTTGATCTATATGACCCGAAAGATATTGATAACGGCTTAATAGTAGCATTGGGCTGACATGGGAAGCTATGTTTAATCGTGAATTACTTCCTGCACCCATAAATACTTTTTGCACATAATTTTAAATATTTCCAAATTGTCTATAACTTCCTTGCTACGTTCTTTCTCTTTTCTCCTTAGTTGAGTGCTCTTGACGTGCCGAAGGTGCATGTGGTTCACATATATTTCCAGCGAAGTGGGTATGATTTGGGTATTTTTTATTTGCATATATTTATGGATCGATGAAGGCGTAAGATACAAAGAAAAAAAAATCCTACCAGAAATGCATTTTCAGAATTATGTTAGTTAATTTTGAAAATGCATTTTCAAAAGTATTGGAGACTTTTGCAGAGAATATATGTTTAAAGTTAACAACTTAAAAGTAATTGTTTGTTAATCTCATGACAAGGTTAAGTCCAAGGCAACTTAAAAGCAATTTGTGGCTTTTAACAGTTACAAATTATTTAAATAAAATAAAAAAGTTTGGAAAGTCATGTTTTAAAATATGATTTTCTTTTATATGAAGTGGTTTTTTTTAAGACATGACTTATTATTTTTTTATAATTTTTAAAAATTTATCCATTTTGATAATTAATTAAAAAAATTAAACCATTTTGATGAAAAAGCTGCGACATTCTCTCACCCGTCACCACTCACTCTATCTTTATCTCCAATAATTCATCTTTATTTTCATAATTTGCGTGTCTGGAAGAGTGCACGTGGGAAAGGGATTAGGGTCATCATTCTTGCTTGTTGTATTACTATTGACAAAATACATGCATGTTGTATATATACAGATCGACACCGTACGACCCAAGAAGGACCACATGGCATGTGCTACATTTGTTATCAATAATCCTCCTCTAGCTATGTCAATGTTATCTTGTCCACTGACACATCGACACTTATTATGATTATATTTGTTAGCCACTACGTTCTAGAATAAAGAAAATTGTAAAAAACAAATACTTCAATTATATGATTTTTTTTTTATCATTTATCCACAATTAAAATAATATAAATTTATTAAAATATTGTTTTTAATATTAGTTATCTATTTGTTTATTTTTATTTGAGTTACCATTGTTAATGTAATCTTTTTATATTTTATTTATTTGAATTATATTATTCATACAATAAGTTTGTATGAAATATTATTTATAACATTTTTTTATCTATCTGTATCACGTTACTTATTTTATCTTATATTTCTTTTCTTTTTTTCATTTTCTTATCTCATGTTTACAAAAATGTTGGTACTAACTTACTATAAAAAAATAATTTCTCTATCTTTTTTTTTTCATTTTCTTATCTCATGTTTAATTCCTCTGACTCTGATTAAAGTCGAGTCTGAAAACTGGTTAAGATAGTTGATATGTTTAGACTATGCATATTACTTATTGGGGGTGTACAATAATACGCATATTAAGAAAATAATACTACAAATAAAAAAATGAAATAAACTATCATTATCACAATTTTTGAAGTAAAAAATTACTAAACTATCATTATCTCCGAATTGCCTAAGAACGAATATGGAGTAAGTGTTACCTGAATCGCCTACACTTTTCCAAACCCACCTGATAGGCTTCAAAGCAGGAATAAAACTTAATTAATTAAAATACACAAGGAAAGCTAATATGCTAGTAATTAACTTGCTAAGGTTAATCATGGTTATATATAGGAACTATCTTTCTAATTAGCTAGAGCTACGTACGTACGTATTAGGACGAGCATTTTCTTAAAATTAGACTAAGTTGAGCAAGTCATTTTAATTATTTTTTAATTTTTTTATTAGTTGAGAAGTTCGTTAAACTGTTCCGTAAACAAATTTTTTAAAATAATTTTAATATTTTTTAGTAACTTCTAATATTTTTTAAACATTAATTGAAATAATATTTTTTAAAATACTAAATATTATTTTTTTATATTTTATTTCATTTTTATTCTTCAAATATTTATTCAATTTTTTATTATTTTTTAAATATATTATTTATGTCGGTATATAATTTTAAATTACTTTAACAACTAAATTTATCAAATATTTATAATTAAATAAATTAATTTTTCAACTTTAATTATCAATTTTCAGTTATGCATAGCTTCTAACTAATTTTATCCAACATATACTAAATAAGTGAAATTTTATAGCATTTATTAGCCTACATATATAATGATTGGAGAGGGAGTTAATCCGATGAACGTACATTTAAGTTCTAATACTAGTGCTAATTAATACGAATAATATATGATATTGGATATCGTACTTAAAGCAAAATGTTAAAATTGTTGAAACTGGTTTCCTTCATAGAGAACAAATACTTTGCCTGCCGCGTCGTTGTCGCTCTCTCCGGTATTGAATCAAATCACATACTCTATGCAACAAAACCATTCTGCAACCACCTTCTTATTATTGATTGTTATAGATAGTCATTTCTTCTCTGCATGTCATGTGTTACTGATAGAAGATGCTGTCTCACATTTGTACTTCCTACGTCTTCAATCAATCGTATTTTACAACGTGGGTTATTATTAATTTACTAGTATTTTTTTCTCTCTCAGTTTTAACTTCATTTTTTTATTTCTCCTTATTTCTTGTCACATTTTTTATTGTAGTTTTTTTTGTTATAAATTATTTATAATAGATATATAACTATAATTTTTTTTCTGTTCTTTTATCTTTTATTTCCATCTTTCTTATTTCTATTCATACAATCTATATACAAGAATATGTGAGTTCAAACTTCAAATTTTCCTTTTTACAACATTAAGTAGTAGTATTTTACTATCGTTTCTTTGGCTGTGTTGTGTAGTTTCACTGAATGGTAGACATGCAGAGGCAGTAGGAAATGAATATTCCTCTTACAATTTTGTCCAAAAAAAAAAACCTTTTACAACCACGCTAGAGGGCAAGAGGCCCCCTCCATCATGGCTTCTTCTTACCGACACCTTGCATAATATGGAGGATCAGCTTATTTGTAGACAAACCATATATGATATTTTCATGATAGCTTCTATTAATGGCCATACACAGCACTCGTAGCAGTAGTATCTATTACATAATATGCGTGGATGGATTTGACAAATTTGAAAACAATAGATTCGCTTTTAGGGGACAAAAATAAATATAAACGTTGACCAAAAAGAAGAAGAAAAACTAGGCTTTCTTAATTTCATAATTTAATATATATTATTAGTACTATTAACTTTTTTAACATGTTATTACTAAATACTTAAAAAAGACCATAGTTGAAGTTCATAGCCGTGTATATATATTACTATTCACACATATATCTTAGAAAAAAAAATATCTTATATAAAAATAAAAAAATTAGATTCAAATCATATAAGTATACACGAATCATGGTGATTTAATATAAAAAAATCATATAATATTTTAAAAAGATTTTAAACGATCGCATGACATTAAATCTTAATCTTTTATGTTTAATTATATGTTTGATATTTAATCATATCACTTTCATGTAACATATTTCCCATATATATATATAATCAATTATATTTTTAATTTGAATATGATTACATTCAATAGTTATTGCACCACAAATTCAACCAGTATTTTTTTTATGTGTATAATAATTATAATAAGAATAAAATCTATAATCTCATAAATACTACTTTAACCCCACCATTAAGACAACTTTCCTAGATCTAATTTAATCAATTAATTAAATTATAGTTTGACAGTGTCGTTGATTAAATTTCCGGTTCAGTTTTGAAAATATCTGTGAAGGGATAGATATCATTAACATATGTTTTGATCATTATCAATCAATATTAGTCGTATCTGATTCTAAGGTCATTTTCCACTATTTCTAGTTGAGGTCTAAGGTCTTCTTCTTTAACTTAATTTTCTCTTCCATTTTAATTAACAAGAATGGTGGAGTTTTTCCTTGATAGCTCAAGTGGGTACTTTGAATATAAAGCTAGGGACTAGGGACTAGGGCGTTAGGAAGGAACAACAGAACAAGTCGACAAGCCTCAGAGATATCACTTATCAGATATGGATTAGCCGACTACTCGGTTTAGGCCTTTTCCCCCTTCTTGTGGGCCTTTGTTCCTCTTAACTCAGATTCCATTCACACGCACACCCACCCAAAATATATGTCACTACCAACTTTGTATTTGGTGTCGTTCAAATTTGACAATTCCTCTTCAATTTTTTTGCGGACAATTCTAATTTGAAAACTACCTTTTAATAAAAATAAATAAACATTAAAATTATTTAGCTTATATAACAGAAAATTATTAGAATTAATTACTATCCTAAAAATATTACATTTACTATATCCTAAAATATGTTTATCTTATTAAGTGTGAATTTAGCACCATAGACCTACTTATTTGTTTTAAAGGAAAACACGAGCAAATTTTTTTTGTAAGAAAATAATTATATATATATATATATTAGCAATTTATAATTATAATCATTTTAAAATACACCCACTCAGTAACTTATTAACTTATTTCTTCTAAAAACTTACATCTTTTTTAAATAAGTGAGTATATGTTAACAAATGTTTATAATGTGTTAAGATACTGGTACACCACTTTAAAAGGAGTAATTTACTAAATTATAACTTGTTTTTCTTACAGTATTTTTAAGATATTGATTACTAACGTAATTTTTCTAAAAAAACAAGTAAATAAAAATTAATAGATTGAAAGACATAATTTTTTTTAAAAAAATCTAAAAACACTCTCATTTTAAAAAAATAATCTTAAAGACACTCCTCTCTAAAAAAAAACTCTATAATTTACTTGAGAGAGTTACTAAAACTATTTTTTTACCACTTTTACTTCTATAGTTTTATGAGATTTTTTAATTTTTTATTTAAAATTATAAAATTGTAGAAAAATATTAATAAATTAAAAAGCCACTTATCAATACAAAAATGTAATATTATCCTTATATAATGTTATGTATATCATTTTAAATTAAAATATATTATAATAATTAAAAAATTATTAACACAAATTTAAATTTCTTCTTATATAATATTCACGTAACCTTTTTGTTTTAATTTATAATAAATAAATTAAAATATTTCCTTATCCTTTGAATATTTTTATTCAAATTTTAAAATAAATAATCTTTATACTAATTCTTTGGAAAATATAAATAAAATATGCAAGTTACCCATATTAAAATGAGAAAAAACATTGTGTGTAGGATAAATTTTTTGTTAATTTTTCTAATAACTACTTAAAAATAAGAGAAATATTATAAACACTTTTTTACGTACTCTTTTGAACATTTTTTTAATTGGGTAAAATGTATTAAAAATGATAAAATTTTATGAGTTTCAAAGTTATATATCCTTGATGATTCTATCTTCTCATTTTGTAATCTTAACCAATTAGAGAGATTATGTTTGAAAAAATATATGGGAGAATTTACCCTTATATGTGATTGAATAGTGTAATTTTTTAAAAAACTTTCATTACAGAATGCATTGCTATTAAACTCTATTAAAATAATAAGATAAAAAAATCAAAACGAAATCCTAAGTCTTATCTCTATCTGAAGCTTTTTTCTTTTCCTTGTTCTGTGAAATCTCTTCTCAGGCTTTCTTCCTCAGCGTTTGAAGACTAAAGATTCTACAAAATAAATGATGACAAATAAAAAGAAGTCAAGTACTTATTAATTTCACATTCACTGATTTTCGTGTATCCTATTTCAATCCACTGGTTAAAACATTCTTTGCTAACAGTAATTGAGGAGTGGGATTCAACTTTCAAGGTATAAAAACCTGTATCTGCATGTTTGCTATCTGTCCTGTTCAATAAGGTTTCTTGAAGCTAGTCTACATCAGATCTTTGTGGAACAATAATATTTTTGTAGAAAGTGAGATCTCATTTAAGAGAATATGTTCATGTGAGTAATAAAGATGAACAGAGCTGGATCAGATGACCAGAAGACAAAATGTGTCTCAATGCATTGTATAATGGCAATTAAAAAGTAAAAGCTCCTCTGGATTCTCAAGTTTAAGCATATGGGACCGTAACATTTAGAAGGATTTCCACCAAAAAGAGAAACATCTAAAAGCATGTGAACTTTCTATTTTACAAATTTCTTTTAAAATAAATGCTGTACTTTGTACCAAAATCGGTGACTAATAAATCCTGGGAGAGGTATTAATGCAACAGAGGCAAGGTTTGCCTTCTTCCACTGTCAATTCTGATGAAATAAATTGCCAATGTCGTCTTTGTTGCTTTCGTACCTAGAGATGCCACCCTATTCTGCTTTGGACCCATTAATAAGTTTTTTTTTTTTGGTTGATAATAGAAATGTGGAATTACTGAAATAGAATTTTAACAAATTATATGGTTTGGATTGCATAAATTACAGTAGAAGGGAATGAAAGATAATTATTTATGATTTGTGGTTTATGGTCATGGGGGAAAGTAATAAGAAAGAGATTAGATGGAAAGGGAAAGAAATTAGTGAAAAGTGGAATGATCACTCATATTGTTTTGCCCAAATAAAAGGAAGGATAAAAAATTATTTTTCTCTTATTTAATCATGTAAAAAAGAGAAAATAAAGTAAAATAATGTGTGACACAATATAACTACATCAGCATATCTCATATGAGATAAGATAACATTGACATTTTGCTAAAATATTATTTAAGAGAAAACTTATTATATAAAAGATTTCTTATATTATTATTGTTATAAATATTTTTACGATTATAATTCGTATTTTTCATTCCAATAATTAGTATTTTATTAGGATTGGATTATTATAGGGCGTGTCATAATAAGCGATTATTTTTAATAAATGATAAAAAGTACTTTGCACATATCATGTTTTCTTTTTTAGAGAGGAAAAAAACTTTCTTAGGTGAGATTTACTAAAATTTGTCATTCTTTTCTTTTTTATATTTCACTTAAATCAAACGATAAATACAATTTTCGATATTTATGTTTTCTTTATCCGTGACAACCTTCCAATGTTTGGAAGAACAAATTATATTTCAGGCTTATCTGTTTTTTTAATTATTATATTATAGTTAATATGTGTATTTTTTAATAATGTTTTATTTGAATTTTGCTTTTAGTTTTTTAATTGATAAAATTAGGTCCTTTCACTATTATTTTCCTAAAATTCTCATTTTAATCAAAATCTTTATAAACTAAACCGATTAAACAAATTTAAATTATCTTCAACTAAAAACCAATCAATAAAAACAATATATTACGCGAAATTTCCAACATCCAAACTGATCTACCTAAGCCTTCTCAGTCTAAGGTCCCATAAAAGTCCAACAAGGGAAAGTAGGAGTGCATGTGTTATATTTTAATTTAATATCAAATGATATCATAATCATGATAAATCACAAATACGGTACACACAAATGGAATAATTATCATTCGTTATAAAAAAAAATTGAATTCTGATTTAGTCAAAGTAAGAAAAACTTTATTTTATAAAAAAAATCAATAAAAAAATTATTTCCATGCTTTGATACGGCAGAAAAACATATATTACAGACAGTTAATTGAATATAACATTAAATTATAGAATTAAACAACATTAAAAATGAAATTTTTTTCCAAAAATATTAGCTAGGCTCATTTATTGTCTTCGTCTTGTCTAGAAAAAAAAAGCGCATGCGTAAATATTAGATTTTGATGTAGAAATAGTAGTACAAAGTATTTTTTTTTTAATTTCATATTAAAAGAAAGATCAACAAACAATCATGTTCATTACACTACGTGATGAAAATTTTGATTTGCATATTTATGTGTAGAAATCAATTTCTTAAATAGATATTTGATTAGTCTTTTAACTGTATCAAAATTCGAAAAAAATAAGTACGTAGCAAAATAAAATAATTGAATATATGTAGCTTAATGTCATGATATTTGCAATCAATTGCAATGTTCCTGTTAGCTTTCGAATTAAATATACTACCTCATTAATTTAAGGAACGTGTGGCAAATGCTAATATAGCTCCCTAATCCCTACTGAATCACCGTGAGTTTGACAGGTTCTGACTTCTGAGTCCTGTGTTGTGAAATGGAGAACACACGCATGAAAACATGAAAATTAAATTCGAGAGAGCTTAAGGTGAGGGAGTTGTGTGATTTTTTCGATAATATCCCACGTGTGAGTCACAACACACAACTTGTGTAGAAATGCAAGAAAGGAGAGACGTGGAAGATGGATTTGTTTTATTTATCGCATAGTGCACAGGATAAGAGAAAAAACCTAAAAATCTAGAGAACAAAAAAGTTGTGGCTGCAATTTGCCTATCAATTCTTTGTATCTTCCCCTCCGTTAACTAATCCTATTCACTTCCTCTCTTCCTTCCTTGTTCCTTCTAACCTATCCTTCTCATAGTGTGTCCATTCTGTCAAAGCCTTTGGGCTTTTTCGTACAACTAGGTAGTGAAAGCAACAATATACGAATTTTTGATGGAAAATACTAATAATTTCCACCAAAAACACCAATATTGGGAGAAAGAAATACAACCAAAACTTAAAAAGTCATCAACTCAATAATCACGCTGTGCTTTCACCTATTTATGGCTTAAAATCTCCTGTTAAACAAGTTAGAAAGAAAAGCCAAGACAAGAAAGAAAGAAAGAAAAAGGTAGAGAAGGAGAGAGAGAGAGAGAGAAAGAAAACTGAAAAAAAAAAAAAAAAGATAAGACTAATTAACTACATTTTTGGTTTGGTTTTTCTTCATCTCGCAGGAGACACGAAGAGACAAGTTACATCACATGGTTAAAACTTGTTTAAAGAGTTTTGTGTTTGTGTGTGTGAAAGTAGTTTAAGGTTGTGGGGGTGGTTGAAGTTTTTAGCTTTAGCTTTGCAGAGATGTCAGGTGGTGGATGCAGCAGCATAGTGTGGTTCAGAAGAGATCTGAGGATAGAAGACAATCCAGCACTGACAGCAGGAGTGAGAGCTGGTGCTGTTGTTGCAGTTTTCATATGGGCACCTGAAGAAGAAGGACAATACTACCCTGGCAGGGTCTCTAGATGGTGGCTCAAGAACAGTTTGGCTCACCTTGATTCCTCTCTCAGGAATCTTGGCACTCCTCTCATCACTAAGCGATCCACTGATACTCTTTCTTCTCTATTTGAGGTTGTTAAGTCCACTGGAGCCACTCAACTCTTTTTTAATCATTTATATGGTCAGTTTTCTATTATTACCCACTCCTTTCAATATATTAATTTTTCATTTTTGTTTCCTATGATAAAAGTTCTACTTTTTTTTATTTAAACACTGCAAATAGGATGCCTAGATTTTGGGAAGTTATTGGTTAGTTGTAATTTGTAAAACATCATTTTGGATTGTTGGATTCTATATACTATATCAATTGGGATTATTTCTTTATGGGGTGACGTTGTACGGAACAAGACATATCACTTAAGCATTTTTAGCTTGATTTGTTTGCCCCCACTTACAAGGTTGTCTGTGATTGATCCTCCGTACAATTCACTTTGCTATTTATATTCATCTTTTGTAGTTTGCTTCTTAACAATCTAAAAAATACAGTTAAATGGTCAATTTTCTACTTCATGGTGATGTTTTTACTTCCTTCAATTCTTGTTTGTGAAAGTTTACTAGACATCTTTCTATGTTGCAGATCCTCTGTCACTTGTCAGGGATCACCGAGCAAAGGAGGTTCTGACTGCTCAGGGCATAACAGTACGTTCCTTCAACGCGGACTTATTATATGAACCATGGGATGTGAATGATGCACATGGCCGACCATTCACAACTTTTGCTGCTTTTTGGGAAAGATGTCTTAGCATGCCTTATGACCCTGAGTCACCTCTTCTCCCACCTAAAAGGATAATTCCAGGTCTATTTTTGTTCACTTCTTTCCATTGCCTCGGCTTTCTTTTAATTTTAATATAGACTAGCTGCCAATTGCATAATGTTCAATTTGTGCTTTCTATTCGTTACTGAACAATGATCTAAATTGGAGAAGAAACAAAACTATGTACTCTTTGAATGCCACTTGCTAAGTTGCTATTTAACATAACAGAAAGGTGAAAACTATAGGCATAATATTTAACAATATGGAGTTCATTTTAGATGTACAAATTTATAGTCACATGTGCCTAATTTACTAATAGTAGTTCAGATATAGATATTCAAGAAGAATTCATTTGAAGTGTTCAATTTTTGCTTCTGATATCATAATTTTCCTAGTCTGCAACATCTGTGAGGCATTGTTCGTTTTCCTTGTCCTAATCAGGCTTTACTACAATTTGCCCTTGTTGACAACTATTGTCCTATTTCAGGTGATGCATCGAGGTGCCCTAGTGATACATTGCTGTTTGAAGATGAATTAGAGAAGGCAAGCAATGCACTTCTTGCTCGAGCGTGGTCACCCGGGTGGAGCAATGCTAACAAGGCATTGACAACATTCATAAATGGTCCACTGATTGAGTACTCAAAAAACCGCAGGAAAGCAGACAGTGCCACTACCTCACTTCTCTCACCCCATTTGCACTTTGGTGAGTTGAGTGTCAAGAAGGTCTTCCATCTAGTCCGCATCAAACAAGTTTTGTGGGCCAACGAAGGAAACAAAGCTGGTGAAGAGAGCGTGAACTTGTTCCTCAAATCTATAGGTCTTAGAGAATATTCAAGGTACATTAGTTTCAACCATCCCTACAGTCATGAAAGGCCTCTTCTAGGCCACCTTAAGTTCTTTCCTTGGGTTGTAAATGAAGGATATTTTAAGGCATGGAGACAAGGAAGAACTGGGTACCCTTTGGTGGATGCTGGGATGAGGGAGTTGTGGGCCACTGGTTGGCTGCATGATCGAATACGTGTTGTAGTTTCTAGTTTCTTTGTGAAGGTTCTGCAGCTTCCTTGGAGATGGGGAATGAAGTATTTCTGGGATACCCTTTTGGATGCCGATCTTGAGAGTGATGCTCTTGGTTGGCAGTACATATCTGGTAGTCTCCCTGATGGTCGTGAAATTGACCGAATAGATAATCCACAGGTGCTGTTATTTTTGTGTAAAAGCTACAGAGTTCGTTTCTTTGCTGACCTTTTGGATTTGTGATCATCTATTTGCATGTGCATGTACCATTATACACTGTCTTCTTTTACTTTTTCTCAACTTTTTCCTATTGAAATATATATTCTCTCTTTTTACTTGTGACTTTGTTCTGATATATATGATCGATCTTAAGTTCATAACTATTACAAACTTTATGAGGTTTTTTTTTTCTTGAAATTTAATTTTATTTAGATTGCTACCTGCCCTTGTTCCTCCAACTATAGGGTCAATAGGATTGAATTTTGAGTTTGTGGTTATTGACACTGGTTTTGAGGTTGAGTTATGTCCTACTAATATCAGCAATTTGAAGGCTGAAAACTGATAGACTTTCTAGTAATAGATACACTCATTTCAATTGTTGGATTTTGTAGTTTGAGGGCTACAAATTCGACCCAAATGGAGAATACGTGCGACGCTGGCTTCCAGAACTTTCAAGATTACCCACTGAGTGGATACATCATCCTTGGAATGCACCAGAGTCAGTGCTACAAGCTGCTGGAATTGAGCTAGGATCGAACTATCCTCTTCCAATTGTGGGAATAGATGCAGCAAAAAACAGATTACTAGAAGCACTATCAAAAATGTGGCAACAAGAGGCAGCTTCAAGAGCTGCAATGGAAAATGGAACGGAGGAAGGACTTGGAGAC
This sequence comes from Glycine max, assembly GCF_000004515.6. Taxonomy (NCBI): domain Eukaryota; kingdom Viridiplantae; phylum Streptophyta; class Magnoliopsida; order Fabales; family Fabaceae; genus Glycine; species Glycine max. Next base: position 8,177,110 of record NC_038242.2, on the reverse strand, counting down.
TCTTCTGAATCAGTTCCTGCTGCTTTTCCTCAAGACACGCGAATGGAGGAAACTCATGAACCTGTTAGGAACAATCCCCTTCCCATTGCTCGGCGCTACCAAGATCAGATGGTTCCAAGCATCACTTCTTCCTTGTTGAGAGTGGAAGAGGAAGAAACGTCTTCTGATCTTCGAAACTCAGCAGAAGAGAGCAGCAGAGCTGAAGTGCCAGTAACTGCAAATGCACAACAAAATGCAGGAGTTGCATTGAACGAACGGATGTTGCAGACCACTAATAGGAATACACAAACCCAATACAATACTACGATGGACCTGAGAAATGTAGCTGATGATTCTGCAGTAGAATCTTCAAGTGGTACCAGGAGAGAAAGGGATGGAGGTTTAGTTCCAGTATGGTCTCCACCAGCTTCCAGTTACTCAGAACAATTTGTAGGAGATGAAAATGGTATAACAAGCAGTTCATCTTACTTGCAAAGGCATCCTCAATCTCACCAAATGCTGAATTGGAAGCAGCTACCTCAAACTGGGTAAGATTTCCCAAACAAATGAAAGCATTGATGACTTTTTATATATACTATTACTGCCTGTTCTGAACATTTCAGTAACATCGAATTAGTTGTCAATGCTTTGCTTGAAGATTATGTTCTATATTATTTAAGAGTAAATGATCATTTTGCTCCTTGAATGTGTATACCAATGAGGGAATGACAATTTAATCCTTGAAATAATGAAAAATTTAATTTAGTTCATAAATGTATAAAAAATGCGATAATTACATCATATCCTATGACTTGATGTCAAATTGGTTTTTAAAAAATATATGTTAAATTGAAATGGTCTCACGAAACACACTTTTTACACATAAAAGGACTATATCAGAATTTTCATTCTTTTTGGGGACTAAATTGTCACTGTTTTACACATTCAAGACCAAAATTGTCATTTACTCTTAATTTAATTATTGTGACCCCTTTTTATATTGGTTAAATTTTAATTTTGGTCCCCCTGGTTTCTAAATCCATGATTTTGGTCCTTCTGGATTTTAATTGTAACATTTGGTTATTCTAGTTTTATAAATTTATGATTTTGATCCTCTTGATAGATTATTAACAAATAATTTTGATTAATTGAGTTATTAAGTTGATTATAAATTAATTAAAATCATTAATTATTAAAAAGTTTAATAAAAATATTAATCTTAATTCTCCACAACATTGTTCTTCTCCTCTTCTATGCAAACACATCTTCGACTCCACGGGTAGCAACTCTATGTTAGGGTTAATAGTCTTTTATCAAAAAAAAATTAATGATTAATAATTTTTATTCAATTTATAATTAATTTAATATCTTAATAATCATAATTATTAGTTAATAATCAACGAGAGGACCAAAATCATCAATTTATAAAATAGGGGATTAAATGTTACAATTAAAAATCAAGGAGATTAAAATGATGGATTTGGAAAACTAGGGGAACCAAGATTGTAATTTAGCCTATTATATTTTGTTGGCTCCTTGTTATCTTATACCTGCTAAATTTTGATCACAGGTAATTCATATATAAAGCAATTAGACTAGATGGAGGGAGGTGGAAGTTACGATACCACTCTTCTGTTGAGACTTGAGAGAAAGTGGGGTGTTGAAGCCACATTGGACACACATGTTTTAATTTCCTACTCTTTTATCAGTAGCTGACCTCCAATGTGTATGGAAATTTCAATTCATACGGAAGTTCATCTGCAGTCCCTATTGCTTTCTTGTACAATATTTGCAACTTGCTGTATAGTATAGTTTGTGTAGTGAGGGAGAAAGAGCCACCATAGGATCTTTGGTCTGCTAATAAACTCAGATTTGTGCTTTCACTTAAGGCGGATATATTAATTATGATCCGAGCTTTATTTACATTTCCTGTGCTCTACATCTCTGTTGATCACTGTAAAATGCACCTCATCTTGTTGCTCTCATTTCTGAAACTCCTGCAGCATATTGATCTACACTGCTAAAAGACCTCATCTTGTTGATTTTTTTTCAGCTATGATAACTGCTGTTAAAGAATGTGGACTACTAGACTTCATAACTGCTAATTTTTAGAAACATTCATCTAATGAATTTTTCAAACAGCATTGTTCATTAACTTTTTTTAACTGTTGCTAAAAGAGCCCCCTCCTCCTCCTTCCCTGGTGATGCTTTGAAGCACGGTCAGATTACTTACTATTAGGTTTAGTAGAGATCCTCAAAGAGATTAATGGACGTTTTATCTTTTGATGGGTCACTAAGGTCAATCATAGTGCAGTCTTCAGTTTTATCTGTTTCGAGTACCTAAGAGTTTGTGAATTTGGCTCCTCTAAATTTCATATAAAGTGCAAATATAATGATTAATTACAAAAAGTGAACTACTGAGATTGCATAAAATATATGCACACTAAAAATTGTGGGGTAAACTCCTTTCAAGGTACGTGGAATGTGATTTGTTAAGGAAAAATATTTGCATTCTTAAATTGCACCTTGATATATAAGCTTCGTTCTTTCCATTTGCTAGCGGTAAGTGCTATGATGAAAACCATGATAAGATGACCGTGGAGTGGAGGCACTTTATTTAACCAGCTATGATGACTTGAAATCGAACAAAAATGTTCATTGCAGCTAGTCAGCTACAGTGAGGTCTTCTTGCCTTTATATTTTTTCAATTAGTGAAGCTACCTACCATTATAGTTCCCTTTTCACACAAAAAAAGTATAAGGGAAAATGTTTAAGTGGAATGCTTTCCCAAGTACAATTTGGAGAATTATGAGACTTTTTACTTTTCTCCACATCAATATCGTCTTTTTTTCTTCTTGCAGATACATTTCACGCCTTAACTCCATAATTAGACAAAAAGAAAAATCCTATCAAACATTTTAAACCTTCTTTTTATCTGTATGGTTGATTTTTTTAATCATTTTCCACTTTCAATAGTTTTTAAAAGAACTATTTAATAATTAAAAACAACATTATATTATAATAATTTAAATATTCATTAAAAATTCAAAATATAAATATTTAAAAAAATTAAGTTTTAATTATATAAAAACAAACACTTATCTTATATAATAAGCCACTAATGTATTTAAGTTAATGCTCCAAAAGGGTAAAAGTTATTTAATCAAACTTAATAAGTCAAAGGGAATGAAGATATAAGGTTGGTTTAGTATTTTGTCAATAAAAAAAATTAAGGGATTCTTATTTTGCTTGGTATGGTTTAGAAAGGGAAGTAAAAAGAAAGAAATATGAAGGGGAAAAAAGAAGTAAAAATTGAGATGATTATTTAGGTTGTTTGGTAAAAAAAAGTGAAAGGAAAAAAAATATAAATATCCTAGATAAAAAAAGAAATATACAAAAGTAAGGATAGTTTAGTTTTTTAAATGTAACAAAATTTTCTTCTCAAATTGGCGATAGAGAAAAAAACGAGAATCTCACATATTTTATTATTTTCTTTCATCTTATTAGAAATCAAACAAGAGAAAGAAGCATATTTTCCATCTTTTAATTGCTTTTCTTTTCCTTCTCTTTCTTACCTCTTCCAAACATAGCTTATAATGATAGAGCTTAAAATTATTATTTTTTCTTTTATTCGTTATTTAATCTTATTGGATTCCATATTATTTAAAACATATGTTGGATGGCAACCTAACGTTACATTTTTATTTCAAATTTTATAACAATTTATTGTTTAAAGAGTTTTTTTAAGCTCCATGAGATGAGGTACAAGAGTTTTGTATTGTAACCTGGGTGCGCGAGTGATCTGGCTCCTTCTAAAAACAAGTTTGATTCCCTTCGGCAAGGTCTTCCAAGCAACTAAAAAGACAAACAAAGAAAAGTCATCAACTTGCGAGGTGTTGGCATTTTCTTGTATAAACTCTACAAATTTGTTTTTAGAAGTTTACTGACCGTGAAAGGACGTTTTTGTATCAGTGTCAAAATTAACTTGGGCATTATAGTAACCAAGATCGTATTGTTGACTATTTGACTTCTTAAACGTGAATGCACAAATACACCATCTCATCCGGGGCTCATTAGTTTCTTCATTTCTTGAATCCCTTTCTATATTTAATGATTTTAAAAGCACAAAAAGTGCTCATATACTCCACGAGTGTAGTGGACAATTAGTGATTCTTGGTGCCTTTAGAGAATGAGAATCATGGGATAATGAAGCAAGAATTCCAGGCACAAAAGCCTATCACACTACTCATGAATGATGAATCATTGGTTTATATATCTCTCCCATGGACTATTTTGGGAATGTACTTTGTCTCTTTTAAGAATCCTAGAAGGAATTATTTCCTCTTTTGTTTTACCCCTGTCAATTTCCTACCAATCAAAGCATTGGATTCCACTTTAGGTGTTAGGGGTAATGTCCTATAACATTAAGTCAACCTCAATTACTTGAAGCCTAGAGCCATGTAATAGCTACTTGCCACTAAACCATTAAGGCAGTGGTTACATAATTAAAGTCCCTCAGTTCATCTTAATGTAGTATATTATGAGAAGAAAAAGAACCGGCGAATTAATGCAGTTTCTTAATTAACTCAAGTTTTGAAATCTGAAAGCCAAGTTCATATTAAAGTATGAATGTCATCAGGTGCTTCATAGTCACAACTAAACTAACTGTTTTGAAAATGGTAGAGAAATCATACACAAAGATGTTTGAAAGCAAACTTCAGCACTAACTGAAAGAGCTCATTAATTATAAGTATAGTGAATAGAGGAAATATAAAGTGGGTTGGATTGTTAAAGAAATGAGGAGGGAAAAGATATTTGATCTTCTCTATTAACAAAATTAACATTTGTCAATATAAAAAAAAAAAACTACAGAGAATGGAGCGTGTTTGTAACATCAAATTAGCAAATGTTTTGAATAAAAGGACGGCTTTGAAATTTGAATTGAAAGAAAACCTTCCCATAAAATTAAAGTAAACTTGCAGCCTGCAAAAATGGCGCTATGAAATTAGAGAAAGAGAAAATGCTAGAAAAGAATCAAAAGACTGTCTGCTTTGACTTCTTCAATTCCAATGCTTTTGAAAGGTAAAAAAAGGCTAGCGGTTATCTTTTGAACAAGACTATGATTTTTGTATATTTGTCAGACAGATAGTATACTTCAAGTGGTCCTCTAAAACATAAAAATCTGTTTTGAACCAACTTATCATGGAGGGGGACAACCGGACAAGCGCAGTCTTATTCCAGACTATGGCTCTATTTTTTCGATTACATTTAATATAAATTAGGGCTAGGTAAAAAAGAAAAATATGGGTTATCTGACTTGCAATTTCACACCTAAAAAATAAATAACGTGCTTGGATCAGCGTTCAGACGCAAAGGATCCACATTAGATCAAAGCTAACATTTAGATTAGCTTTAATGCATTTAGAATAGCTTTACGTGAATTTGTAACACATATCCAAACACACTAAAAGAGAAAGAAAAAAAGTATAATTGCGATAAAAAAAAAAAATAGGTTATCAATAGAAATATAAAGATAAATAAGTACTGAGCACTTGAAATTGACACACAACTCTTTAATTTAATTACTAATTTTGAATTTAAGCATTGGACATGCGACTATTTCAAATACTCGAAGGAAAAATTGTTACTTGTAGTGGTCTTAACTCAATAGCTCAATGGAAGTGTAGTCAGCTGTTAACTGATTGATCATAAGTCCAAATTTTATGTGGGAAGATTTGATTGATTCCAAAATTTCTAATTCAGAATGAATGAAAGTGTTTGCTTTGACCGTCAAGAAAAATAGATAACTTATTTTTTCTTTATCTTTGTTTATGTTGTATTTTATCTCATCCTATCTCATTCTGTTTTGTTCTACAATATTTGAGAATCAGTGTAGATTTGGAATACTTCTTTATTCCACAGTCGTCCGAAACTATTTAAACCAAATAATTAAAAATTCTTATATGTACATGTACTAACAATAGCAAGTGCATCTTTTGATAGAATTGTTTTCAATAAAAAAAATATATGTAATCTTCCGCGACTAAAACAACCTCACATGAGTTGATAACGGTGGTAACATTCGTATAATATAACACATATAAAGATATAGATTTAATACATTTTAAAAATTATAAACTACACCATGATTAGAATTATAACATTTAAGTGAGTACATAATAGAAAAATAAAAAAAGAAATAATTTTTTATCACGTATGAAGCTTCTTGCTATCTCAACCCAAA